>NC_092814.1:240812800-240947800 GCF_023375885.2 Dermacentor andersoni
AACATGTTATTGTCTAAGGCGACCGACCAATGGGAAAGAGCACTTACGAATAAAAAGCTATGGAAATGCGGCCTCAGTTTTTGACGGGAGAAGATTAGGTGTTTTGAATATTCCAGTGTAATTCTTACTCCTAGACAATGATCCTTGCAGGAACATTGTTGCTTAAGCTTATTCTGGTGAGACACCCATCCGCTAAATATACATGACAAGTTTAAGTCCATTTCCACAGGATGTGCAAAACGGTTGTAGTTTCAGGCGCCTCGTTTTAAATGAAACAGTACATGTGCAGTCTGTGAGAGCACGGTGCTTGGCGATCGCAAAATTGACTACCGCGTCAATTACTAGCACAGAACAAGCTAGAAGTCGTAGGTAGATGCGATGTACGTACGGAAGTTAAAGGTGGCTAAAGAGTTGCTGAACAAATGGAAAATGTGCAGTGGTTACGGACAGGCGACCCTGTCTGCCTCCGGAAGAACGCTTGGGGTGCATGCGTGTTGACGAGACCGACCGACCATGGCCACTAATCACGAAGGAACCCATGACACTTCACGTGCGCGGTGCGTGCGAACGACGAACGCGTCCAGCATGGACGAACATGCTCGGTGGACACATGGTCGCCGGAGCCCCTTGTTATCACCGTGAGGAGAAGACCCTTGAACCGATAGCAGGGTGCAATGTTCGGGCACTCTGAAGGAGCGCTGCTGCCCCAGGCCACCGCCAGCCTGCAGCGCCCATAGCCGCCGGTGACAACGATAACTGCAGCACCTTCCTTGTTCTGCTGCCTTTGCGCATGGTTACGCGCGAAGGGAAGCGCCACAGATAAGACAAGCTTGATCTTGAGTGCAAATCTAGAAACATATCGTCATCGCTTGCATATATATATCGCTTGGGTTACCACGCTGCTTAACCTCGCTTGTGTACACTAGAGTTAAAACTCGTGTAAAACGGAAGTCCAATTCGCTCATTGTTCGTGCACGTAGAGGCGCGTGTACATTTGTGCTGCCACATACAAAAAGCAATACAGGAAATGTAACCAAGGGTGAGGCTCGCATCGTCCACGTGCGAAGTGAGCCCCGGTTCCCCTGCCCGAACCTGCGAACAGTGCACACAACCAATGAGCGGCGACCTGGTGTCGGGTCACGTGAGTGGACACTACCGTGGTCTGCAATGCTTGCACACGCGGTCAGCATTAAGAGCCGAGAGCGGCACACAGTTGCTTGAATCTCGTCGTGGAATATATGCAGTCGAGGTCATCAAAGGTGGTGAGTGAACGGTTGTCACCAACGTCGAAGTGAAGCGTTCGAAGTTTCGAAGGTTGCGACCACCTTAACTAGAATGAACGGCTTGACAACTTACGCTGATGAAGTGTGCAATATACCGGGTGTTTTATTTTAACGTTAACAACAATTAAAAAAAATCGCCTGTGACATTTAGAACAAATCTACTTATTGAGCTGGAATCAGTGGTGTAGCTAGGTCGTCTGGCACCCGGGGCCCATAGGTCTTCTGTCGCCCCCCCCCCCCCCCCCCCCCCCCCGGGTTTAGCCGACGGAAAGAGGGGTGTCTTCAGACGTATATGACCCCCCCCCCCCCCCCCGGCCCCTTGCACCCGGGGTCCACGGCCCCCCCTGTTGCTACGCCACTGGCTGGAATACTTGTAGTTTGATACTCGTAGGGTGTTTGATGCACTGGAAATCAATACGCATAATTGACTAATAAAAAGAAGTTTCACTAATTAACTTTTCATAAGGTACATCCACTTGGAACGAATTTTGAAAAAAAAAGCACCAGTTTTAAGATAAGCGCAGTCAAACTTGCTGCAAAAATGCACTGTTGTTCCACTTAATTTTTTTTAACAAAAGCAACTTTTTATGCATTGAATCTCAAGGGTTTCTGGAACACCAACGTATTCTGTCGTGAACATTGGGATCGCATATACCGAAACTGGTGTCATCCTCAGAATTAGTTCCAAGTGAATATGACTTTCAAGGTCACCTCTTACAATTTGTATATTGCAATATTTTGCTTAAAGTAATTAGTTTAGAAGTTAATTAGCAAGAATTTTTCAAATTAGTGAACTATCCACTTTCATTTTTTGTGCGAATAATGTCTAGACTCGGAAAGCAATCTCGCTCAAGAACTGAAATTCTGCTACATGTCACGGGTGATTCTTTAAAATTTTGTTAACAAAATACGACACCCCGTATATATGACACCGTATAGGAGTAGTCATCGGCCTAGACTGCAGAAGCACTCATGAAGATTAGGCAGGGTTCTGGCCCCACCGACGGTTTACACTTTCGTCGAAGGTTGGCGTCAGGCCGACATTCACTTTCTCCCGATGCTGTAGGCTCGTGCTGTAGCTCCGATATTGGAGCGCTAAGGCTTGGCACGTACGTGTTCCCGGCCAATTTTAGCCACACGCTCCACGGCGACTCCAAGTCAAGCCGATTTCTTTCTCGCTAGCTTTGTCGACGTGCCTCTTTCATCTGAAGCAGCAAGCCGAACACGTAGCAGGGCTGACATTTTCAGCTTTCACGAAAGTCTCTCTCCATCTCTTATCGTACAAGACAAATTTATACTTGCGCTTTATGTAGTTTATGATGAGGAAACGGTGCTGAAATGTTATTGACAGTCGGGGTTGCAATGTAAATAACGCTAAACGCTCAATAAAGAGAAAGCTATATAGGGATCGGCTGCTGCCCGTATACGCTTTGATCTTTATCGCGCCGTAGGTGCTTTGCGGCGATCCGACCGAAAAGAGATTATGACTGAAATGAAAGCGCTGCGGAAGTCACTTGTTCTTTTGGCTCGATTTCAAGGACCTGGAAACGTTTTCGCCCGCTCGTTGGAACCGCTGTTATGACAGGGTATAAAAATACTGTTAATACGTGAAATAGCTCCCTCATTATGTGGCCGCAACAGCGATAACGTCCTTGTATTTGTGGTCATATATGGTCAAGCTGAACTCTTAACTTGAACGAGGCAGTCACCTCACATGTTTCCTTCGCCACTTCCCGTTTTACTTGTTTTTCTTTCCCTGCTCGCCTTGCTTCTCCGTTATTTGATTGCTCTGGGTACTGACGTGTCCAACCACTTATTTTCGCTACGATTACATGGTGCTAATACTAAAGACTCTTTTCCTCGCCTTACACGCAGTGGGTCACGTCCGGCAAGCAGTAAATGCGTGCGGTTTTTACTGGCCAAACCGAGCACTCGAATTCTTGTCAGTTTGCAACATGAACATTATGCAACGCGGTGCTGCAGTATACGAGTGCAAACACGAGCTGCGTTGGAAGGCGGTTTTGATGGTGGCCGAGATAGGCGACGCGCTACCACCATGCTACTTGATAACTGCCCACTTGAGACGATGACTCAGTGGACAAAGAAATTTAAAAGCGCGCAATAGAACACACACACAAACATGCGCGCACGAGAGAGACTGTCGTTGCCAACAGGGAAGCCGGCTGCCTTTTCACCATCTGTAGATTGATGCCAAGGTTGTACGTTATAGGTACTCCGAAATAGATATGAACACGGGCTAAAACGACATTTATTTTAAGTTTCATTCGCTCCATGAGACTGGAAGGACATACGAAACAGACGCATTGAATCGAACACATTTATTGTTTCTTTTTTTCTTCTTTTGCCCTATTCATATATGCTGCAAGTGCAGGATGATATATACAGGGTGTTTCAGCGAACATGTTCAATTTTTTTTGTTAAATTGGTTAGTGACTGTGGCAGATAGCACAATTATAGTGCATGAGCTGGTCAACTCGAAGAGGCGGGCATTATTTGCACAAGAAACTGAAATGCATTATCGACGAATTAACAAAAATCACTAATTATGCTTTAAACTAATTACAATTATGGCATATATTGCAATTTACAGATTCTAGCGGGTGAGACTGCAAGGCATATCCACTTGAAAAGAATGGTGTGGATGACATGATTTACGAGATATGCGCCGTCGAACATGCGGCAAAAATGCATTGTCGTTCCACTTACTTTCTAAACAAAACGTCGTTTTATGCATTGAAGCGCTAAAGTGACTGGAACGCCAATGCATCTTTCCGAAAAGGTCTGGAATTAATATTTAGAAACTGGTGTCATCCTAAGAATTCATTTGAAGTGGACCTGCCTTGCGAAATCCCCGGCTAGAACCTGTAAAAACTTAATTCGTGAGCTTTTGTTAATTAATCGTTAATAATTTCATTTTTTTTGTGCCAGTAATGTCCGCCTCGTCGAGCAGACTAGGTCATGAACTAGGACTGTGCTATCTACCACAGGCAATCAAACAAAAAAATTGAAAGTGCTCTATGAAACACCTGGTATATATAGCAGAGCAATATATAAGTGCTCTGCCCCCGAGTGTGCAGCGGGTGGTCACCGGCTCTTTCCAGGGACAAAGAGAGAGTACTCCGAAGTAACTCGGTAAGGACAGACCAACCTAAAAACTCTACATCTTTGTTTGACCAAGGACAACCAGTTCCACAAGAAACTCTCCCAGCTTCTGCATGAAGCGGGCCTCCATGCTCTTATTTCATCATTCTACTATGCCACGGTAGCACGTGCGAAATTTAAAAGAAATTATATGTGTACGCTTCCTACAAAGAACACGTTCTTTTACATTTTATACCCTGATTACGAACATGCAATCAGGCGAAAATCTATAGGCCAGATAACTGCACCCAAATTGGTGATGTGCATTTTAATTACGCTGTATTTGTCCCGACAGTGACGTCTAAAGATTTCGTATCTCAAACAAATTTGTGCGATTTCGTAAACTTACAGTCTGATTCGAGACACACACCGAAAGATTTTATTTTGCGCTGGTGTCCTGTACGCAAAAGGACAGCGTTGCGGCGACTTGAACTCTATGTTAGCCCGCATATGTATACATTTTATTCTGCCCACAACACGCATGTTCTTGTCCTCGCTCTGTACAGTAGGCGGCCAAGACAGGGATCTACTGAGCAAAGCTCTATATATCCGACGTGACGTGCTGAACTTGACACATAATGCTCACGTAAACGAACGTGGCCGAGAAACATTGAAACACAGGCAATAACGAAACAAGTAACAGTTTTATGCGTAACTTTTCATTACACGATGCACCAACATTTCGAAACTACATGATCATTCGAATCTATATAAAAGGGCCGAATTCTTACACTGCCTTTAGTTCGTAATATATGTCTAATTGACCGACCGCCTTTGATAATAATTCGTATGTTCGCTCCTGTTTTTACGAAGTTACGACTTAGCTTACGGCTCTATTTGTTAACTACCATTTTTATCAATACGGGCCCTAGGGCCGAATTCACAAAACTTCACCTGTATTCGCAATAAAAGTGTTACAAAAAGAGTCGCACTGTTCGTAAGAGCAGGTACCAGGCAATCCTGATGCTTGACATAATATTAGCGAATGCAGCAGCTAATGGCAAAAAGGACTGACGAACGGAACTAACGGCAGTGTAAGGATTCGGTCCTTTTATATAGATTCGAACGATCATGTAGTTTCGAAATGTTGAGGCATCGTATAATGACAAGGTACGCATAAAGCTGTTACTTGTTTCGTTATTGCCTGTGTTTCAATGTTTCTCGTTCGTATGAGTTCTTTGCATTGGCTAGCCGCTTTCGATAATATTATGTCCACTATCGCGATTAGCCGGCGCCTGTAATATTACTAACCGATCTAGCATATGAAGTACTTTATGAATAGGTGTAGGCCCTGAAGTACGCATGGTGGCAACGACGGTGAATACGGAGCAGAGTGGTCGAATCGTCTTGACGGTTTGACGTAATGACGGTTACATCGCGGGCCTAAAGACGCAGGCTGAGTGGCAGGTATATATATATATATATATATATATATATATATATATATATATATATATATATATATATATATATATATATATATACAGAAAAGCTGGGAGGTCGGCCTGAGGCATAACAAAATATATACGCTGAAGTCAAACTGTATAGAACTAGGAAGTTGTATATCCGGTGTGTTCAGATAAGGGCTGTCAGAGGATTGTCTGGACTACTTATTTATTTGCACGAAATTTTTATATGGCAGCGAAATTCCTCTCCCCATCGCAACCAAGCTTACTCTTTTCAGCACACGCCGTTGTTTCATTATGACAAAAATCTTAACGGAAACAAGGCGGAAAATGCGGCTTGCCCAATTGCACGATGTTCCGAATTTGAAACAGCTTTCTATGCTTGCATACTTTTTATACCTATTTTGAACAACTTTATTTTTGAAAATAAAATAAGCTCGAGTGTCTGCGCGAGCTCACAACACAAACAAAAATTGCAAGGTTGTCTTTTGAACAAGAGGTTAAAAAATGGGTCTTCTTTGGCAATAATTTTATGTGTCTTATTAACGGCGAGTTTCTTTCGATATTTTTTCTCTTAAAGGGCCCCTCACCAGGTTTGCCCACTTTGAGGTGACAAACGCAGCGCGTACAATGGCACTAACGATCGTGTCTGCTAAGTATTGCATCCCTACGCTCCGCTAAAAGAGCTTAAATTTCAAACCAAACGGCGTTTGCCCTTCTCGGGGACGCCGCGCCCTAGCCGGGGAGGCGACGTCGATCGCACAAGTGCATGGCAGTGCTGCGAGGTCACTCACAGTGACACGTGACTGCGAGAATTACTCAAGACAACATCAGTTATTTTTTTAATCTGTTTCTTCAATAGAGGAATTAAAGTGTAGAGAAGTAATAAAACATACAAACCGAATGTCTGCGTGTTATTATTTTACTTCTTACCGTAGCAAGCAGCATCCAGACCAACGCGTGGCAACTGAAACGTTCCCGCCCCGTGTTCGCGGTCGAGGCTTGCCTCGTCGCGCTAGAGCACAACCACTCAAGCTAAGAACGTTTATACCGACAAGGACGTGTGACCATTCCATCGTGTACGTCTTTCGGTTGCTGCGAGACACTTCAGCACCTGATATTGGAGTGTCCCGCTTTCAGTGCGCAGCGCATGTCGCTAGCGAGGGACTATGATCTCCTTGGCCTGCGGTGTACGGACGAATCTTTGTACCTCAGTCGTTGTGCGTCTCGACGCGATCGGGCTCATCACGCTCTACTTACTTTTCTAACAGAAACTAACTTAGGCTCACGTTTGCAGCCTATTTCTCTTTTCGGATAACGGAATCTCGAACACTATTTCTTCTATTTCGACATTCTAGAGTGGCGTGACCTGCAGTGACCGGCCCAACTGTGTGTGTTCTGATTAATTCATTGAGATTTGTCATCTCGCTCTTCTTTTCCTCTTCCCTCTCCTACTTCATATCTCCCATTTCTGTTTCTGTCTTCTCCTTTTCTGAAGAGTAGGCAGGCGTTGTGGCAGTGGCGAAGAGAAGTTGCCAGCCTGCTCCTCGCTTTCCCTTTCCTGTCAAGTGTATATATGTTTTCAAAACAAATAATAATCATAATTACCGCAGCAAGAGAGTTGTACTTCCATTTCGTCTGCTCGTTCCCATGTCGTGCAGTCGCGCGCGAAGAGAACGAAACTATGCCATTTCCTATCGTGTTCCAGCGCCGCGATCATGCTCTTTCGTCCTCTCGCGTCTGCCTGAGTGCTCTTGATTGCGGCACTGACTTATCAGGTGTTCTCGTGCAGAGCGCACAAAATCGTCCGCTGCTCGAAACGAGACAAACGCAACAGCTCGCGCGCGAGACCGTCACCGGAAGTGCGCCATTCAGCAAAAATGCGAGACAATAAAATAATAATAAAAAAAAAAACAAGAAGGCGAGGTCCATGACGTACTTGTCACGCGATTTTCCGGCTTCGGTATGGGAGAACGCAGGGAAGGAATTTCGCTTGCAGAGGCTAGGCGGGGCAAGTGGAGGGAGTGTCTATGTTTTACGCTGACGCTCGCCTCCTGAAATCATGCGTTCGCTCCACTTCGAATATTTCTGTCACCGCTATTAATGAACTAATTTGAACAATTCTTGCGGTAGAATACTCCTTAGAGGGCACGTAACAACTTCCAGCTTAGAAACAACATTTACTATGTGGCCTGGCGAGGGACCCTTTAATACTTTGCTACATGCTGAACGCGCAGCAAAGCGTATTTAGTCTCCCTTACGTACTAGTATGTTTAAATTTTGGCGGCAAAATTAGAAAAATCACAGAACGTCGAAAATTTTCGCCCGCGAATAAAAAAAAATCTTCTGCAATTTCGGTCAAATTTCCCCAGGGTTATCCAGTGTCATCGATTATCTGTTGTATGCAAATGTTGCAATTTTTTGTTATGAGTACAAAAAAAAAAAAAAAAACAATCAGTAGTGATGTATAGGCTGCAGTGTTCAGCGCTTCGTGGCCTGTCTTCGACAATGTTCAAGTCCAATTATGGCTCCCGTTTGTGCCACGAACTAATAAGCAACCTCAAGTGCTACAGAGGGAACACAGTAGCTTTTTATGAGAAATATAAAGGCATGACCAGCGCTAATGATGGCTGATTGGATATATTGGATATAGCGTTCTCCTGCTGAATGTGATGTCGCAGGTTAAACTTTCTGCCGCAGCCACTATATTCCAATGAAAAAGAACGCAACGACACTCCAGTGCTTATATTTGGGTGGATTTTAAATAGATTAACGTACTTAGACCAACAAGAATTTAAAAAAGAATCAAATTTTGGGGTTTTACGTGCCAAAACCACGATCTGATTATGAGGCACGCCGTAGCAGGGGACTCCGGAAATTTGGACCACCTGGGGTTCTTTAAAGTGCACTTAAATCTAAGTACACGGGTGTTTTCGCCCCCATCGAACTGCGGCCCCCGTAGCGGGGATTCGATCCCGCGACCTCGTGCTTAGCAGCTCAACACCTTAGTCACTAAGCAACCACGGCGTGTCAACACGGATTTCCATGCGTCTCAAGTGAGCCGGTGTTAGACATATTGGTAAAGTTTCATGTCTGTTAGCCACATTTCTACCTTTTGAGATTTGTAAATATATTTTCTTATCTTTTTGCACCAGTGCAAGTTCATTCTTAGTGAATGCATTAAGCAGCAGTCATCACAAAACACGACTCTTCCATGCCACGACACTGTACACGAGACACAACGAACGACGTCTGTTGCCTTTTCAGGACTTCCGCAACCCCCGTCACTCCATTTTCAGGCTATAAAGCTTAAATTTATTTGCATCACCTCAAGGCAGACACGATGCAAGTAGAATGCGAGATTTTAAAAGAATAATCAATTCATTTATGGTTAAATGCTTGACTGATGGAACGTTTTCATTACCTCAAAGCAACAGCGGGGCTATCGAAAACATCGCAGTAGAAGGTTGTGGATTATGTTATATCTCCTGCCCCACTTTGCGTTTATCTAAATCCATGTAATGGGGTGTATATGCGTTCGTTCCCATTAGAATGCGGTCAATGCGGCTGAGAGTTGACCCGCGACATCACGTTCAGCAGGAGAACGCCATATCCAATGAGCTACCATTAGAGCTATAGTCCCGTCTTTGTATTCCTCATAAAAAGCTCCCGTGTTCCCTCTGTAGCACTTGAGGTTGCTTATCAGTTCGTGGCACAAACGGAAGCCATAAGTAGACTTCGACATTATCGAAGACAAGCCGCGGAGCGCCGAACACCTCAGCCTTTAACAACTCATCGCTTTCTTTTGTACTCGGAACAAAATGATGCAACGACTTTTCGCATGCACCAAAGAGCCGATGACAGCAGATAATCCTGGGGAATTTCACAGAAATTGTATGATTTTTTTTTTAGTTCACGCGCGAGAACTTTCGGCGTGTTGCAATTTTTCGAATTCTGCCGCCAAAAGAGAGACAGAGACAGAAGAAAGGGGAAAGGCAGGGGGGTTAACCAGATGGGTAGATCCGGTTTGCTACCCTACGCTGGGGAGAGAGGGGAGGGGGAAGTACAGTAATAGCAAAGTAGAGATAAAGAAAGAAAGGAGCACCGCATACCGACATCACAAAGCACAGTAGCACTTGCAGCACTATAAACATCTGTTGCCAAAATTAAACATACTAGTACGTAAGAGAAACTATACACCTTTCTGCGCGTTTAGAGTGTTGTAAAGTCTGCTCATCAATAGGGACGACGACGAAGTGTCCTGTGTGGAACGCTGCCTTTTTGTCTCTGAGAATTTGAAGCTATTTTGTGGGAGACGCCACTCCCTTAACTACGGCGATGAACGTGGAGTCGCCTGGAGAGGTTCCTGGTCCTTGTACGTCAACAGCGACCGCACCGAGAAAGCGGTCTAGTCGCCCGAGTGACACCTACAGCGAGGACACTGTGATCTACTCAGGAACCAGTGATGAAACCTCGGATGACAGCGACTTCGTGCCCGTAGCGAAGCACAAAGCAAAGAGAAGACTCGTCAGGACGTCTCCTTCCTCAAGTAAGGCAACTGTGATCCCGACGCGAAAGCCATCAGACCTCACCATTTTATATATGCCTGTGGCTGCTAGCGACAATCTAAACCGGATCAACCGTCAAGCCACATCTGTATCGCTCGAGGCACTTGTTCCGGGTCAGATCAAAGATATAAGGATCAACGCCCGTAAGAACATCCTCGCTATAGATGTCACAAACCGCAGCGCGCTAGACATTCTGAGCAACGTTAAGGTGCTGGATAGCATCAACGTACGCTGCTATAAACAAGACCATCACGACTCTACGGCCGGCGTTGTGTATGACGTAGATAATTCCATAAGCGATGGTGACCTGCATATACTCATCAAGCCGGCGACAGAGGGAATTGCCATATTGCAAGCCCGTCGCCTGGGAAACTCGAAGTGTGTCAAGTTAACTTTCAAAGGAGACAGCCTACCGTCCCACGTCAAGGTCGGTCACTTCCGACACGTTGTACGGCCTTTTGTGCCAAAGCCGCTTCAGTGCAGGAAATGTCAAAGGATAGGGCACGTTAGCGCGGTTTGCACAAACGCTGCCGTGTGCTCACGGTGCTCTGGGTCGCACAGCTCCGACGCCTGTCGTGCAGAAAACCAAAAGTGCGCCAATTGTCAGGGCTCTCACGATGCAACTTCGAAGAATTGCCCACATGTGAAAAATGAGGCGAAAGTCTTGAGGCAAATGGTCAGGGATGGTTCCTCGCACAGGGAGGCTGCCGCTAAGGTGCGACGTCGACGCTCACGTCGTCGGAGATCTAGGAAACCCACTGCTATTGCTAAGGATGCACCGCGTCCACTGACAGTCCAGAAACTTACGCATACAACTTGCAATAGCAGCAGTGAGATTCCTCACCAGAAAGTCTCCAATATCATTGCCTCAAGCGAGGAGTGGCCGCCATTGCCACGGCTAGATCCACCAGCGGAGCGACAAGATGTAGCACGCTCGCCGAATCATGCTTCACCTTCTGGCAGCAACCAAGACAACGACAAACAAGTTGTCACCATGATAAGGGCCCTTATGAACACGCTACGAGCACTACTGACCGCCATACACACTCCGGCGGCTCGAGGCGCACTTCAAATACTGGATGCCCTGTATCCGGTACTGTCCGGTCTTGAGAAGCACCATGGCTGCTCCTCTACATTCGTTCCTTAGAGAAGTCAAGGAAGCGTCTATCTTCCAATGGAATGTCAGAGGCATTAAATCGCGGATTTCGGACTTTCGTCCGTTTGTTTTTAAGAACAAATTTCCAATAATCGTCCTTTGTGAACCAAACGTTGAGAGCGCCATCCGCCTATCAGGATATGAAGCTTTCATGTCTGCCACCTGTACCGACCGCAGCAAAGTCATCGTTTATATCAGATGTGATTTCACATATGTTTTACACCCAGTGGCACCTGATGACGACAATCAGTATGTGTGTTTGACTATAAAATGCAAGAACGTCGCACTCACGCTCATAGGTGCCTACATTTCACCTTCGAGTCGATTTGACAGCGCAAGGCTAAGTACAATTTTAACAGCGACACCTGGACCATGGGTTATTACCGGCGACTTCAATGCGCATCATCCGCTATGGGGAAGCTTAAAGATGGACTGTCGAGGAAGACGTGTACTATCCTTCGCGTCGGATCATGAGCTCTGCTGCCTAAATGATGGCAGTCCCACCTTTCTGCGGGGATTGACATACAGCAGCTGCCTGGACTTGACTTTTGTTTCAAGATGCCTCAGTGCCAGTGTGAAATGGTTCACGGACAACGAAACGCATGGTAGTGACCACGTCCCAACATATGTTAAAATCGACGGCATACGCAAGTCACACTCTACTACAGTTCTTCATCACATCGACTGGCCTAAATACACGTTGCTCATGGAGAAGAATAGCCAAGAGATCCAGGATTGTCTGCCTGGCAACATCGAGAAGCTCATTAACGCCGCTGCTCAAGAAGCCACAAGATCTTTTAGGCCTATTCCTAAATTTTCTGAATTCGAAGCAGAATTGGAGCGGCTTCGAGCAATCCGCCGTCGCGCGGAAAGAAGGTACAGGCGCACCAAGTCCATCTACGACCTAAGGGAGGCGAGACGCATACAGAAGAAGATCCAGCGTCGGATCAACTCCCTCCAGTCTCTAAGATGGAAAACCTTCTGTGATACCCTTGATCCGCATAAACCCCTCTCACATATTTGGAGAACAGTGCGTGGTCTTCGAACATCACCGCAACAACGCCACCCCTTCAAATGCCTGGCTCTCTATCAAGGTCGCAGAGAGATCGACGTAGCGGAGGACTTCTGTTTCAAGGTTGCTGGTCTACCGCCATCGTTCGCTACACGTGATCCCCGTGATGTTCCAATCTCGCGAGATTCTCGTATGGACAATTTGTTTTCCATCGAGGAGTTGCAGGCGGCGTTGGCAGCGTGCAGACGTTCCTCATCGCCTGGGCCTGACGGGGTGACATACACAGCTCTTGGAAACCTCGGTCACACAGCCCGGCATGCACTTCTAGACGTGTACAATAATTCATGGCGTGAAGGAGAAGTTCCAGCTGCATGGAAGTCTAGCCGCCTTGTGCCTTTGCTCAAGCCAGGTAAATCACCCCTAGACGTGGCGTCTTATCGTCCCATTGCTCTGGCCAGTTGTCTGGGAAAGGTGATGGAGAGGATGGTGCTGACGCGTCTAGAGTGGTATCTAGAACATTACAAGTTATATCCTGACGCTATGGCAGGCTTTCGACGCGGACGCTCTTCTATAGACAACGTCATAGATCTTGTCTCGTCTGTTCAGCACGAAAAAAGCCTCAGGAGACTATCAGCGGCGATGTTCCTGGATGTTAAAGGCGCATATGACAACGTAACCCATCAAGCCATCCTGGACGCCTTGGGTGATGTCGGCCTCGGCGGCCTTGTATTTCGGTGGATATCCAGCTTCTTGAAGGACAGGTCATTCTTTGTGCAAACAGAGGACGGTGCGTCATCACAACGCAACACCTACCGAGGCGTACCACAAGGCGGAGTCTTGAGCCCCACTCTATTTAACCTGGTGCTCATCGACCTGGTTCATACCCTTCCGGAATCCGTCCATGTGTCGATCTATGCAGACGATATATGCATTTGGTCATCAGGAGTGACGCGTCCTCAGGTGCGCGCCAGACTTCAAAAAGCGGCCACACTAACATCAGGTTATCTTCGAGCACGAGGTCTGGAGCTGTCCTGCGAGAAGTGCTCTATAGTCGCTTTCACGCGTAAAGCAATGAAACCGTACGTTATCAGAATTAATGGACAGCCAATTGCCTACGAGAAGACGCACCGCTTTCTAGGAGTGATAATCGATCGAGACCTTTCCTGGAGTACTCATATCTCCTACCTAAAAAGG
Source organism: Dermacentor andersoni (assembly GCF_023375885.2). Classification (NCBI taxonomy): domain Eukaryota; kingdom Metazoa; phylum Arthropoda; class Arachnida; order Ixodida; family Ixodidae; genus Dermacentor; species Dermacentor andersoni. Next base: position 240,826,582 of record NC_092814.1, read on the forward strand.
AAATTAGTCATGATAACCCACGTGCTCAGATTTCTTGCGGGAAAGTCATGGGGTGCGTCTGTGAGTGCGATGCTCCAACTCTATAACGCACTGTTCCTTGGTCTCCTGCGCTATAGCTTACCTGTACTGGGTGGGACCGGCAAGACCAACCTCCGTGCCCTCCAATCTGTACAAGCTCAAGCTCTGCGAATTTGCCTTGGTCTTCCCAGATGTGCGTCCACGGCAGCAACAATAGCCATCGCGCATGACCACCCCATCAATACGTATCTTCAAGTCGACACCTTAAGGATGCATATCAGGCACTTCGCCCGACTTCCATCGCATCATCTCGCCTCCCTTCCTGCCGCTCGACCTCGTTCAGCGTTTAGCAAGATTATTGCCGCCAACCATAGAACTTTACCGTCGAACTTCACGCCTGCAGCACGACCATCTCAACCGCTGTGGTGCCTCCATCCACTCCAGGCTCTTCTTGTTATTCCCGGTATCAAAAGGAAAACGGAGATGTCAACTTTCGCCCTCAAACAAACCGTGCTTTCAGTGCTACATGAACAGCACAGAGGACGCATCCACGTTTACACAGACGGTTCTGTATCCTCTAATAGTTCAGCTGGAGCAGTGGTGATTCCCGCAGAGTGCGTCACACTCAAGTTCAAGACATCTCACATTACATCATCGACGGCTGCAGAACTCGCAGCTATCCGTGCTGCTCTGGAGTTTATTGTTCACAAATCATCACATTCATGGTCCATCTTATGTGTCTGATGTCCCCTTTCAACCATGGACCAAATGAGCAACTAGTCGCAGACATCCGACTACTCCACCATCACGCAATCAACAAGGGACACAACATCATCTACCAGTGGATACCGGGTCACTGTGGAATTTCAGGAAATGACAGTGCGGATGACGCTGCCCGGTCGGCTCATGATGGTGCCCAGATTACACCCATACCGCTGTCGAGAACAGATGCAGCCACAAGTCTTCGCTCCCTCGCCCGCGAGCTTACACAGAATCTGTGGAACACCAGTGCATTCACGAACGCACGTCTCCACAAATTGGATCCACGTCTGCAACTCCGCCTACCACCAGGGTTGCCACGAGCGGAAGCAACACTTCTGTGCCGCCTGTGGCTCGGTGTGGCATTCACAAACTCCTATTCATTCCGCATTGGAATGGCCGACAGCCCTACTTGCGACACCTGCGGCTGCGAGGAGACGATTGAACACCTCCTTTGTGACTGTCCCCGTTACGCAGTGCGAAGAAAAGTGCTCGTGACCGCTCTCGCAAAACTGGACAATCGCCCCTTTACTGAGGAAAAAGCTCTAGGACACTGGTCCAGACGGGCTTCGGCACTCAAGGCCTTAAGGGCTTTGTTGAAGTTTTTAAGGACATGTGAATTGTGCGACCGCCTCTGAACGTTGTAGCGCGTAGTTTCGCGTTACTGTGTCAATTTTCTTTTTTTTTTCCTCTTCTTCTTCTTTCTCCTTTTATTCCCTTTACCCCTTTCCCCAGCACAGGGTAGCCAGCCGGTACCTACACTGGCTAACCTCCCTGTCTTTCCTCTCCTTTGTCTCCTCCTCTCCTGCTCATCAATAACGTCGAAAGAAACTCACGCTAACATGGCACATAAAAAGAAATTGCCAATGAAGGCCCATCTTTTAGTCGCTTGTTCAAAAGACAACTTTGCAATTTTTTTATTCTGTTGTGGGCTTGCGCAGACATTTCAGTATATTGTATTTTCAATAATACAGTTGTTTAAAATAGGTATAGAAGTATTCAAGCATATAAAGTTTTATTTATTTATTTTTAGACTCTCTCAAAGTTGTAACGTCGTGCAACAGCGTAAACCGCATTTTCCACCTTGTCTCAGTAATTTTTTTTTCATGAAGCTGAAAAAATAACCTCGGTAACAACGTGTGGAGGGATATCGCTTTGTGATATAATAAATTCATTAAAATTAAAAAAAAATTGTCCGGATTCCCTTCCTGACTGTCCTTATTTAAACACACCATACCACATACTACAAAAGGTTCGTGACTCAGCAAGAACAGTATTCAAGCAGAAAAACGTACGATCCGCTTCACTCATTAATCACTTTAAACGAACGATCACAGGATTTCGCTCTCTGCTAGAGTCAGTGGCATAAAGTTCTATCGTATGTATTAGCAACGGTGTTTGCGCTAGCGACACGTGTATGGTGAGTGCGAGGAACTGAAGCATTATGCATATTAAAAAAAAAAAATCATTTCTTCCGGTGCATTTCACAGCTGTACGTGGCTAATCGCAGCAGGATGTGCCCTGTGAGTGACCCTTTATTTTGTACTGGATTTTAAAACTTCCATCGCGGATCGACATTTTTCTTGTTTGTTCTCTGCGTCTCTCTTTGTGTCTTTGGCAGCTCAGGTAACGTACTGCCCTTCATATACGCAGTCAAGCATAGATGGCAGCATCACTGCGTTGTGCGTGAGCTGACATAGAATATAAAAGCAAATGTGACAAGTGTTGTCACTATCACAAAAAAGAAAGAAGAAAAAAAAAAGAAAAAAAAAGAACGAGTCTTCCATTTTTGTTTTGGCAGTCCTCCGCCAAACAGATCTCAAAAGACTGTAATGACCGAAAGTAATTATTTGTACGCTGACTATAAACGCGGATTCACAAAGCAGTAGATGTACAGTACACGAAAACGGTTCGTGTATACGAACAGGCCGCGACCTATCGTGAAAAGCCAATGATATGGTGACCAAGGCGCCGGCCAATCTCGCGCACGAAATGAATCGTGAATTCACGAAGAAACAAAACGTCATTCTTCCGGATAATGCCGCACAAAGACACCTCGAAGCCTTCGAGGTGCGTGAACGGCAGGGGGTGCCGTTCTCGCTACGTGAGACAAACGAAAGTACGCTCGTTTGAGCGAAACCTGCAATTACAAAAAAAAAAAGAAAGAAAAGAAGAATACGCTATAGGATCATTCGTAAGAGCAGATTCCATCCAGTCAATGGTGATGTTGGACATATAATTAGCTAAGGCGGCCGACTAATGGGAAACGGCATTTGTGAACGAAACGTCTGTGAATTCGATCCCAGGGTAATTATTCACAAAAAGACGTCTTACGCTAGAACTGTTTGGATGAGAAAATTTCAGCTAACCCCGATGCTAGACATATCATCAGAGAAGTCAGCTGGCCAATGACAAAGAACACTTACGAACGAGAAGCTTCGCGAATTCGGCCAACTTCTTCGCCCGTATTTGCAAAACTGTTCGTACGTTTGGGCGGCTCGTGTTAACAGATGGAACCAATCGACATATCGAACATAGCATTAGGCAAGACGACCGGCCAATGACAACTGGTTCTGAAGACGGGAAATGTTTGTGAATTTGGCGCCTGGAACCTTGCCTGAGGCCAGCGGCGAGAACGAATCAAGAAGGCGCTTCGACTGCGTCAAGTGAGCGACCTCCAAGGAACCGCCTCCCATCTCCTCTCCTGTGTTAACGTGTGCTCGCAAGTGAGCCATACCGAATGATAGTTGGATAAGCGCGCATTCCTATTCGCGACCTCATTGGCAGCGCCATTCACAAGAGCGCGCAGGGTGCAGGTGCACTGCCGGGGCCACCCTATCGCGTCGTTATCGGCCACACTTCGGGACCGGCGCGTCCTCCTCCGCGGGCCGGGGAGAAGACGCCGGTCCTCGGGGGCGCGCGCTTGCCGTGCACTCACCCGGTACTGGAAAGCGACGCAGTTGATCATCGTGCTCGGCAGTTGCAGTCGGCGGCGGCGGTGTGCGCGCAGTGGAGGCAAATCGCACACACGACGGGTCGCACTTGTTGCGGGCTCAAATAAGCCGGGGCTCGTTCAGTCGCCTCAGGAAACTGACGCGCACTGTCTCCGCGCACACAGCCACTCCGACCGGCAGGAGCTCAGTCAGCTGCGGCTTCGATATCAGCTGACTTGCGTCAGTATTTCCCGAGCCCTTATAAAGAAGAGCGAGAGAAAAAAAATGGCGCTCTTACAACTGTCCTTCCTCCTGTCCTCGCTGCTCATTTGCCCGCGGCCCTTCTCTCCCCCCTTCCGTGCCTCCCTCCGTGGTATGGCCGCATGTGTTTTTGTTTTTAAAGCGATATCAACCGACACGCTGCTACGAATTGCATGGCGATAAGCAGACAAAGATGTCGCGGACGCCGCGCGGGCCGAGGGGCGCTCATTGTGCGGGGCGCTCGTTCATACCTCAGTGCGCATGTCTTGGGCCGCCCTTATCGGGGGAAAGTGGTCCCGCCAAGACTAACCCTCCTCCTGTGTCCTCTGCTACATGTGCAGAGGTGACACTGCATGCAGGGCGCGACATTTTCTCCGACTAATTGCCGGTACCCAGCATCCGTGTTCAAGGGACGATAGCACCAATTGCGGGATGCAACCGCAATTGGTGCTATCGGTACCCTCAATTGGTACCCCCTCCTCCAGACTGTCTGTGGCTTTTATGGAGGTGTCTCCGTCGCGTCGAACGGCGGCCGGAAACAGCTCTCCAGACTCGAAGCTCGTCATCCACCGGGTAGTCCCCTTTTTCTAGCTGCGTTTCTGCTGCTAGCTGCGACCGACTGACAGCAGCAAACCTGGCCCACGAAAGACGCCCCCGTGCCATCTTCATGTTCCGCATACCTTCTCGTTCTCTTCGAACAGCCGCCGAGATTCGAATCAGTTCTGAAGCCCTCCTCGGCCAGTCTCCACAATAATGTTCTTACGTCCTGTTCGTAAGAGCACATGCAATGCCGATCCTGATGTTCGACATATTGGCGAAGGTGACCGGACCAAAGCCACTAACACTTAAGAATTAAATATTTTAAGTATTCGACCCTTGGGGCCGAATTCATAACAGTTTCGTGAATTTGCAGCTTCGTGAACTGGACCCCTGGGGCCGCATTCACCAAGCTTTTCGTTCGCAACAGCTTTCTTTTCTCTTTTTGTCTTTGGACCCCCGCTTTTGCTAATAGTATGCCCAGCATGAAGATTGGCTGGAATTTTGCCTTACCTATAATTGTAACTTAAGCTATGACGCTGCAATTTTTCGTAAGAGCATATTCCAACCAATCCCGGTGCTGGACATAGTATTAGCCAAGGCGTCCAGCCATTGAAAAAGAAGAAAAAGCAGTTGTGAACGAAAAGCTTAAGGACTGATCTGTAATTTATTCGTGGCTATAGGCAGCTATACCATCTCCCGTGCACACTTATATATGTCAGTGTTAAAAAAATCAATAATAAAGAAAATAACGCTGCGTTCGGGGATTTCTTCAAGATAACCTGATCTTGGGCTAGTTGGTTGATACTCAGTGATATCATTGTAGCACAAATTAAATAGACCCCAAAAAGACAAGACCGGACCAGGAGCCCTACACTGACAACCGATTTAGTAGTCCCCTAGCCCCTAGAACACCATGCAGAAGAGCATACAATAATATATATATATATATATATATATATATATATATATATATATATATATATATATATATATATATATATATATATATATATATATATATATATATATATATATATATATATAGTGTGTGTGTGTGTGTGTGTGTGTGTGTGTGTGTGTGTGTGTGTGCCGACGCTATAGCACACGTCTAGTATGGATCTCGCAGCCTTTTGCTCCTGTTCCAGTGCCTCAAACACACGCAGTAGAGTATGACGGTGTAGAGCATCCTGTCGCGTCTGTGTATATTACCATTCTGCTCATCCTTTTGTCGTTTGCCACCATTATCTTGTTATATGCTCCTGCGTAGCGTAGCCGGTCGCCTAATCTTGCTGCTTTTCCTTTGTCCCATTCTAGCTGATCCTTCCGCGGCGTATATGGCGACCTTGGACGAGTTTAGGCTCACCTATGAGATGGAAGCGAGGATGAAAAGGCAGACGGCACTTGAGCCCTTCAACCCGTGAAACAGACACGCCGTGCAGAAGGCAACAACAACATAGCCAAGATTAACTAATGCTGTCGTTAGCTTTACCTGGACTAGCCATGCCTTCTTCTCGGGAGCACTTATCACCGTGCGTGCGATCGAAAGCATAGAGGGGTCGTGAGCGGTATGTCTGGAAACGATTCCTCGCGCACGTCAAGGTATATATAAACCATCGCCGCCCTGAAACAAGGCAATAGAAGACGTATGGGGGTGGAGGGCTTTCAACTAGCTTATTACCTTTCCCGTTTTGCTCTCGTATCTGACGGAGCTGTTCCCTTCTGTATTTTTATCTCTTCTTCTTTTATATTCATACAAGCCAAGGGCAGCATGTGCAAGGCCCGCGATACACAGCTAGAGGTGCACAACCACATGACGCGCATCTTTACCTTCCTATTCGCCAGTCCTCCGGCTCTGCCGTTGATATTCGTATTCGTGCATCTTCGTAATGAGCCGCGTGATTGTGATCCTCCACCCCCCACCCCCCCCCCCAAAAAAAAAGAAAAAGAAAAGAAAGAGAACGACAGAATAGAATGAACAAATATACGAGTGAGTGAAATATAGGAAAGGGCGAACGCTTGCAGAAGCACTACAACTGACATACGCATTTTGAACAGATTGTACTTTATTTTGCCGATTACTCCGACAAAGCGCCAAAGTCAAGTCGCATCTGGCATGTTCCTCGAACATTCCAGAAAAAAGGATCGGTTATTGAGCTTCCTCCCCCGCAAAAGTGATTTCGCACTGGCTATCTGAACTATACTAACCGCCCATACGGGCTATAGGTGCAGGACAATAAAATATGCGACTCAATTGGCTCAACCCCGCGCTTTTCACTTCGTATAGGTGTATCAGAGTACAGAGACGTGGGGTCGAATTCGCAAAGGTTTTCTTTTGTGAATACTCTATCGTTCACTAATTACCTTGGCTAATACAACGTTCGCCAGTACGTTTGGCCAGCTCCTGTTTTTATACGAACGACACTTGGGTACGAGCTGCTGCTTGAGTACACGGTCTCTCTATAGTGAGAACCCCAGCTTCCAAGGTACTTTGCATGCCTAACGCAAATGGCTAAAGACTGCCTTTAAGTTTATGTCATTGCTCGTATTACCGGCAATGGGTGGGCGGGTGCACTGACAACAGAGGTGCTGTCAAGGCTGCCAACAGCCAGAGCACCTTCAGGCGCAAGGCGCGAAAGGACGACGACACAGAGACAGAATGACGCACGCAGTGTGTCGCCCGTGCTTGAGCAATGTTTCGTGCCTCATACCCTGAAAGTGCAAAACCAACTTGCGCAAGTTTCCATTTTAGTGTCACCGATCAGTCACCTGCTCTCAAAGGGGGCAGTTCGCTGCCACTTTTGGCCGCTTCGACCTCCGCAGCATAAATCCTGCGTAGCGAAGAGGTCACTAATTAAAAAGTAAATTAACGCAAGTTCGTTAATTGCGCACAACTGAGAAAATTACCTGCTATCTAAAGGCTGCCAATCCGGACATTCACACGGTGAAAATAACTTTATCATCATCTATATTGCTCGACCTTTAAAAATTTGCTGCAGCTAAAAAAGAAAAAAAAAAAAAGCTGGTAGTCATACAGCAAGTAAGCGCAAAAAAGAAAAAAAAAGAAAAATTCGGCAGATACGCTTAAGACTGCTTACGTGTGGGAATGCGATAGCATTATTGTACCTTTGGTTAAATGTTTCCGATTGATGTTTTCCCGACATTCATTGCAGTTAATTCTGCTGAATCTGTATATGTGTGTTTGCATATATATATATATATATATATATATATATATATATATATATATATATATTGGCCACTTTATTTTCCTCCTTCCTCCCTTTCTTCCTATCTTCAATTTTTCAATTTCTATGTTTCTGTTTCCTCCTTTTTGAAGAGTAGGCAGCCGTTGTTCCCCTTCCGATGCCAGTTGCCAGCTGCCAGCCTGCTCCTCGTTTTCCTTTTCCTGCCATGTATATACATGTATTCAAACATAATAATAATAATAATAATAATAATAATAATAATAATAATAATAATAATAATAATAATAATAATAATAATATCGTCGCCTCGTCCTCATTGGCTGCGCCGTCACGTGCCCAATGACGAACGCACTAGGCCGCACCTTCAGTCAACCGAACCGTGGAGCCACTGTGGCGTCGGGGAAGCGCGCTTTTCTTTTCAAAGCCATAATTCACTTTGTTTAGAGAGGACCCTTCTTGAGAAATTTGACGTCAATACGAGTGTTTTTTTACGTGTCTCTGCTCTTTGCGCCGTCGGCCATTTTTGGTACCAACTTTCCGTCATGCCGACGACGCCGACGGATTTTCTCGTAATGGGGCAGGTCATGCTTTCGTATTAAAACAGGGACAGACGGATGGTATACAACACATGCGCTCCGTCTGTTCCGGTTTTCTCTGAGCCGTGCTCCCGCATGGGTTGCAGAAAATAGCGCTAGCCTTTTCTCCTTCCCCACAAGAACCACTTCTCTCTCCGGTTTTCGCGCTTCACTTGCAGTGTGTCGTACCAACAAGGTCGAATTTCTACCCGGTAGTCATAATGCAACTGTAATGCTCCACGCTACTGCAGGTTAATCAGTTAAGGTGCTTGTCGAATGCGTCGCTATAGATATGAGACCTTATTTATGGCCTCCTAGATCTAGGGCTTCGTTCTTGCTCAGAGTCCCCAAAATAACTTTAGTGCCATTCCTCGTCTTTTTCCGCTTCCTCCTCCTCTCTTGCACGTCCCATTGATGGCTGGATTTGCATTACAGCAATCGCCATGTTGAGTGGGCGCATGTACTTTGTACTCGCTCATTGGTGCGCAAGTCAGCCCGAACCCGCCGCGTGGTTGCTCAGTGGCTATGGTGTTGGGCTGCTGAGCACGAGGTCGCGGGATCGAATCCCGGCCACGGCGGCCGCATTTCGATGGGGGCGAAATGCGAAAACACCCGTGGTACTTAGATTTAGGTGCACGTTAAAGAACCCCAGGTGGTCGAAATTTCCGGAGTCCTCCACTACGGCGTGCCTCATAATCAGAAAGTGGTTTTGGCACGTAAAACCCCATAATCTAAAAGAAGTTAGCCCGATGCAGTGGTTTCAAGGTACAGCGTGACTATCTCTCAAAAAGCATTTGACAGGATAATGAGCTGAAATGGGTGCTCTGCGTTTCGAGAGAAGCGACAATAGAGGACCAGTCTTGTTCTGTAGCCAGTATGGTGAAGCTCAAGAGCGAAGAAATGAATGGGTGATGTGGCACTGTGTGCTCAAAACAATAACAAGGAGACTACTCTTTCAGCTGGAGCTTTCGGTAGTGCTGTTGAATTGAACTGAATTTTGGGGTTTTACGTGCCGAAACCACAATTTGATTATGAGGCGTGCCGTAGTGTGGGACTTCAGATTAAGTTTGACCACCAGGGGATCTTTAACATACCCCCAGTGCCTGAGACATGGGCGTTTTTGCATTTCGCGCCCATCGAAATGCGGCCGCCGCGGCCGGAATTAGATCCCGACCGAAAAAAGAAAAGATTCCGCGATGTCGTGCTTAGCAGCGCAACCCTATAGTTGCTAAGCCACAGCGGCGGGTTGTTGGTGCTCTTTAACGGACTTGGGCACTACGGATGCACGTCGCTGACAATCTCAGAGTGCATATCTAATACTGGATTTCTGTGCTGGTTCACTTCATATAAATTGCATTCTATGTTCTGAGGTGGCTTATTTCCTTCAGTGCTATTGTGCTCAGCGACTCAACGAGTCTGGTAGTATCGCAATTTCATTATGATCGTCAGGATGACGTCTTATCCTTTCATACCTGCTTTGTTATTTGGCAATCATAATTTTTCTGATGCTAGTACACAGTAAATGTTGACTGGTAATCATTCAAAGATGAGTAGTGATGTTCAATTTGTCAAATAAATGGTGTTATTTTTGGCACCATTTGTTTCTTCTTGCTTCTTCTTGATTACTCTCCCAATTCGAGCAGTCACCCTAATACTCATATCGGAGATTTGGCACGTAAGGAATTTGTGTGATTCTACGGCGAATGGTGTATGTTTTTACTTAAGGTTATTCAGGCTATGGTTATTTTTGGCTGTGCATCTTCTGCACATATTTTCACTGCACCCCTTGCAGTGAAAAAACACACACATTAAAAATTAAATTTCTTGCCCACTGAAACGGTGTTTTGCTGTATATACCGAGCTTCGTCTCCACCATGCTTGACCCTTAGCCCAGCATGAGGGCTACTCTCAGTGATGGACGCCGCATTCTACTTGCAGTCAGTGTTACATGACAATGCTTATTGTTTGCACAGCGTTTCTGATAGTGAGAATTAGATTGTAGAGTGGCGTTACTATGCGCCTTCGAATTCCTGCATTGTCTGTAACCTGTCAGATCCACGAGTGTAGTGTCAGCTAAGACAGCTGCCCTGTCATTGTGGTACCAAGAGTGACAAGGCATATATACAGTTACTACTACTACATCGTCGAAGTGATTGTTTGAAATTTTCTTGCATCTGTTCACAGCAAAGAAATAAAAGAGAAAAATTACAGCATATACTCAGTTCGATATATTTCAGATAATTCTAAATACGAGTTTGGTAATCAAATGTAATGATTCCTTCACCACAGGCGGCTAACTACGTTACTTTTATTCATTGTAGAAAGTGCAGTTTGTAGATGTGTGTGTGTGCGTGTGCATGCGCGTGCGTGCGTGACGCACAGTCTGTACATATGTTTTTCATATGTGCACATTTGTCTGAATTAAAAAGTTCTCTTTTCAAGACAGCTGTATAGAGCTAATTTCTTGCCTTGGAGGGGATGTTAGAGCATTGAATGAAATAGTGGAATACTGAGAGGGGTCTATGGATTAGTTAAAGATTAAGTTCGATTGAAGTATGTACAACACACCTATCAAAGAGTATTGGAAAGTCTCGTTTTGTCGAACGAAGTAAGGAGAACAAATGATTCAGCACAGCATACCTGTACTTCTATATTTTTTTATGAACGAGAGATCGATGTCACAACTGTCAGAAAAAAACACACTGTGCTCGATCTTTATGACGCATTCATGATACCATATGTTCTACGTGGATGTGATTGTCTGAAAACTAATATGCATTTCATTATGGGCATTTCACTTCATGCATATAACCCTGGAATTCTCTGTATATTCTGTATTTTTTTCCTACAGAGAATATGTAAAACAGAGTCCGTGCCTGAAATATTGATATTGAAATGTATGCTGTTTTGTTTTTAACGCTTCTTGTGTTCACATTAAGTTTGAAAAGTTAGGAGTATCACTGGTTTATCCTACTGTATGCCTTGTAAAGGGGGTCCGAACCTCTGTCAAGTGAATTAACTTTCACTTTTTGTTCGGACTTTCCCCCATTCAATATGGAAATAAACTAAATTCAATTCAATTCAAAGGTTTAAAACCTGCTGTAGAAATTGAATATAAGTACATTTTTCAAACTAAGATCAGTTGAAGAAATAGCTTTGTTTCACAGGATACTGCGCAGTACACTTCATCCATGGTCTTTTGCATAGAAATTAATTTTTCTAATCCATATGCGAGAAACAAAGATGGTAGAACAACGGCAAAATGCCCTTGAGGCTTAATGTTGGCACTGTCAGTCATGAATTGGTGATTTTGGCTGTCGGTATGCGTCAGCAATTTCTATTTAATGTTGAGTTCCTATTTCTTTATTGTTTTGTCAAATGCCCTGCTCACTCGTTTTTAAAGTACATAGGTAGGGAGTTCTATTTAGTGTGTAAAATAATCCTAGTCGTGGCATAGTTGTGCCTGCATATTTTTGACCATGTGCACTAGTAAAGTGAGCATTTTATGCCAGCTTTCCAACATGGCTTAGAAAAGACAGGATCACTTTTGTGTGCAACAATGGTAGGTGCAATGTTATTTGGCCTTGTGTCATGCTTTCAATGCTCCAGGGAATATGCAAGTGCAACGACAGTCACTTATATCAATGCCCTGGTTTTGTGGCGAACTTGTCTTTGTCCCCCTTATAGGTACATAGAAATCTTCAAAAGCAGCCTTCAGGAAATTCGCTCGGCAGTTGGCATGGGCGTGCCCAAGATGATGCGTCCAATGGGCACTGCCAGACCAGGGCCCTATGACAGAACTGAGCGCTTTGGTGGTGGTCCATCACGCTATGGCATGGGCCGCGGGGGGCGCAACTTCCGCAGTGAGTTTTTCTACTCTGCTGTCGGCCTTTGCTTTGATTTTTCAGTGGACTCGGTTACCCGAGTTAGCCAATATTAACAAAACTCGTGTATTCAGCTTTGCCGACTTATTTTTTCTCACATGAATTTTGCAACCTCAATTATTTTAACAGCTGTGTGGCACCGTTGCCATTTACATAAAATCAATGTATAAGGATAACAGATATTCTAGGTACTGTACAATGCCTTGCATGATTTAGGGTGGTTGTGACGATGATTCACTAGCGCACAACCACAAAGATTGTGCCTTCATCTTTGCAAAAATCAAGTTCAGGCTGCTGCCTTCCCTCGCCTTTGTTGGCAAAACAGTTCCTCGGTTTTCGTGCCGTACGGCTGCTGCCAATAGGCCGGTATTACGAGCAGTTTCACTACACTGCCAACGCGGCAGCCTCGCAAAGTGATTTGTAGTCCCCGTCGCCACTGTTCTGCTTTTGGAGCCTTCGTATCGGCAGTGGAGCTGGACATGTGACTCTTTTTATCGAGTAAAGCTGCATTCATTCATGCTGGACGATGGTAGACTTTGCGTGCTGCGTGCCAGGATGCTTTAACATATCACGTGGCATAAAGAGGTTAGATTTTAGAATTAAAAAAAAAAAAAAACAATGGTGAGAATGAATCCGGAAAATCAGCAGGACCTGTAGGAAGTAGATAAGGCACTTTGTTGGTGTCCTTTTTCTTCCTTAATTCAAAGTATATATGCACATAAAATTATTCTCTAGTGTTGACATGTAGAGCGACCGTCAGTTTATAGGAAGAGAAAGGCGAAAATCATTGTTGACTTCATGTATAAAAAGCTTGCAAGCACTTGATGCTCATTCGCACTTTGCCATCTCGCATTGATGTGCGTTTTATAAGAATATTAAACTATTTAGCGCTTAACGCCACCCAGGCTTTGCACTAAAACAGCGTTTCTAGGTACGCATTGTTTATAAAATAATTGAAAGCCTTGTTTGCCTGGTTCCTACTCGACAGGCAGCGATACTGCACGTCTCCAGAGAAGCTCGCTTTGCCAATGGCGAGGTGCGCTTAGGACATTGTTTTAAATTTTTTCTGTAAGAACTGGACAGAGAAAAAAAAAAAGGGAAGTGCCTCACCGAATGATGCAGGTTTCAGGGCATGCAATCTTTCTGCGAAATTTTAGTGACAGGGCAACAATGTCACGGCATATCTTGTTGCAACTTTTTACGAACGGTATAGCTTTCTTAATAACAATCTCGTTGACACACAGAAGTTCATACTACAACTTTCTTTTTTATCTGACAGCCGTTGCCACGTCTCAGATCTTGCGAAGAGAATCCAAGTCGATGACTGTGGCTAACGAAAGCGAGCCGCCGCCCATGCGATCGATCAAAGGACTATACTAGCGAGACGGCAGTGCGTAACCGATAGCTTGCTAATCGGCCAGTGATATCGGTCTAATGGACACACCGTAGCGTGTTTTTGAATCACACAAGAGACACTGAGGCGAACAAAACGTTAAAGATACTTCTCTGTCACAGTAGATTCGGAGCGCGCGCTTCATATACCGCTTAAGAGAGAGAGATAGAGAGAGAACAACTTTAGTGAAAATGCCTGCAGAGTCGGTTAGGCTCCCTCCACGCGGGGAGGACAAGCTTTTACCGCGACGCGGCCACTACGTCAGTCTCGTGCATTGTGCTCTTCGAGGTCTTGGTTCCTCGCTACTTCCGCGGATCCGAGAGGGCCGCCGCCCCCTTCCTGGGGGTGCTGCCCCCCTTCTCCTCGGTTTCGCGCGGTCGCGGCCTCTCTAGAGCTGCCGAGACCTGCTGGACGGCCTTGAGTTGTGTCTCTTGGTCATAGCTCCTCGTTGCAGCCTCTAGCTGAGGCGGGATCGTCGTCTTCTCCCTAGCTTCTCGCGGATTTATACTACAGTCCCAAAGGATGTGAGCTGCGGTGGCTCTCTCCTTAGCGCACAGTCTACACACGTCACTCGCGTACACGCTCGGACACACGTGCTTAGCTAGCACCGGGGTGAGCAGGGACCCCGTCTGTAATTGCCTGTGTAACACTGCCTCCTTCGGGGTAAGCCCCGGGTGAGGTGGCGGCATAGTCTGTCTATTAAGTCTGTACCACTTCACTATTTCGTTGAAGGTGGTCATCTTGTCCTTGGCACTGCACCGCGACTAACACTCCGAGTCGGCCGTGCTTGCAGCTGCGCGGTTGGTTAGCTTAAAGAAAATTGTGCGCATCGTTGGTGCGGGTCACCCAAAAAGCAGTGACAAAGTGAGCAATGCCTTAAACAGAGAGGCAAGGTGCGGTTGAACGGACGGGCTCCGAGGTCGGCCTTCCCACGCGCACACTGTAAAATAATTTACACCCTTAAATGTAAAAAAATTGGGTGTCAGTGTGTCTATGTGGGGTTAGTTATTGACACATTTACACCCTTCTTTACTTTTAGGGGTGTAAATTATTTTACAGTGCAGTTAGCGCACACTTCGCACGCTACGAGGATGCGGTTCCGTTGCTCGCAATGGCATCTTTTCGCAAGACAAGCATGTACGCGGTGATACCGTTCCACACGACGGGCTTCTATATCGGAGCTCGCATCCTTCAGGGAGCCATTCAGTGCTGTCAAGTGACTTCCACAGCTCGAACTCGCGGTGCATTTGATAGACTCTCACTATGACCTACTGTTGCAATGGCATGCTTGCATAACGGCAGCCAAAAGCGCATAAAACTTGTGCTGCTGTTGCGCAGGCTAAGCCGTAGCGTAATGAGGCGGTTTTCCCGCATACTGCCTACGAAACGCTCTGACCTTCGCTGTTAGCGTGACTTAGATGACCTGCGGCGGTGAGGTCAAGCCACGTGGAACAACCGAGGCCACTTGGTTACACCTCTCATTAATTTGCCCAAAGCGTTTACTGGTGCCCTCTAAGTGAGTCCCGTAAGCAGTCGAGATGTTTAAGAAATCACAAATCGCGCACCTTATACACCTTTGACCGCTTACCTCTCCCCTTCCGCAAACGACCCACACAGTGTATCTCTGTGTCAGCAGGCTAACCTGGTTTGCGGATCTTCTTAGCAGGCTAACAAGATCCGCGAACTGAGAAAGCATAGTATGTCAAAATAATGACCACCAAACTAAAAATGCGCATAATCTGGTATCACCAGGTACATGTGTACTGTAAACGTAAAGCCTTTGCAATAATTCTTTTTCCCTGTAATGTATGGTAGCAAACCGTACGCTCTCTTGGTTAACGTCTCTGTTTTAGCTCGGGATCGAGTTCCCTTTAAATGCATCAGAACAGAGAAATCGTCTTTCTCGGCAACCAATGCATCAAGTTTCATGAGGTTTGTCGCATTTACAAGATAGTTTTCAAATCTACTGACTTGCATGTAAACTTATGGTTAATTTAGTCATTTTTTAAACAAGAACTGTTAAAAATTGTAAAATCTAAAAAAAATCTTAAGTACCAAGTTTTCAGCTGTGTAACTCAGTAATAAATAAGGATATCACAATTCTATAGATTTCACCCAACAATACATCTAGGGCGGACAAAATTGATGTATTATATATGGCACTGAAATATAAAACTGGATTGTGAGTAGAACTTTTGCAAAATCGTCGTAGGCGTTTAAGACTTCACGTGAGATGTAAATTCATATATCGCATTTGTCTGCTTGAGATGCTCTAACAGATGCAGTTTACAGTACTACGACATCTCTTTCTTGTGCAGAGTTAGGTAAAGTTCTTGCGTCTACATATATATATATATATATATATATATATATATATATATATATATATATATATATATTTTGCTTACTGATTTTTGTTAGTTTTTGTAAGAACTTTGAAATCATAAATCAATATTCAGCTTTGCTAGAATTCAACGTTCCTTCTAAAATACAGCCAATTTCTGTCAAATCGGTCATGCGGTTCTCTCATGAAAGCGTTTGTGCGTTTTTCATGTATTTTACAAATGGCATCGGAGTTCGATCCTAGCTAAAGCCT
Source organism: Dermacentor andersoni (assembly GCF_023375885.2). Classification (NCBI taxonomy): domain Eukaryota; kingdom Metazoa; phylum Arthropoda; class Arachnida; order Ixodida; family Ixodidae; genus Dermacentor; species Dermacentor andersoni. The sequence continues at coordinate 240,842,747 of NC_092814.1, forward strand.
CCTTCTTCCTTTACATCGCTCGTCTTCGCCTGAGGTTTCCACGTATGCGGTGTGATTCGGCGGAACTGAGTCACGTTGCGCTCGGCTGTAGAATTTGGTCAGTTGTGTGAATCCAGCTTAACGAGCACAAATTCTGTTCCTCAGATCCTCTGGGCGGACGACGACCAAGGCATGACACAGCGAAACGGCGAAAGAAGTCTTATTTTGTTGTGGCGCAAGCTGAACAAGGACAACAGAAAGGCACATCTGACACACACAGCGCTAACTTCTTGTTCCTATTTACCGAAATTTTACGCGTGCTGTATGGTGTTTCGAGGGTGTATATATAGCGGCGAGAACGGGAAATAAAAAGTTCGAGCTGTGTGTGTCAGATGTGCCTTTCGATTGTCCCTGTTCAGCTTGTGCCACAAAAAAAAAAAAAAAAGGAATGCCGTACCAACAAGCCCCTATAGCTATCCTCATCGGCAAAGGAAGCGGCGGCACGGAACGTTCGCTTGCGATGGGTGGCTTGCGTGACGTCATGCCCCCTTCTAGTCTCTGACTCCACGCCTCTTTTGTTTGTTAGCGAATGTTTACTGCAATATACACTTCCTGCAAAACTTCGTACTATATTTTTAATGCCTTGTTGTCGCTGTTGTTCTTGCCTGCGGCAGCACATGAATGACTAGATATCACCTAGCAGCATCAAACGCCGAACGTGATAACCAACTTGTGCTTGAAATTGAAAAGAACTAAAAATCTGCAAACAGCACAAGAACTGAAGACAAATACCAGTAATACTAAAGAGGTGATAAAAGTTGGTAGTTGTCGAAACATGCACTTAAGATCGCCGTCGCTAAGGAACTGCCGTGTTGCACTGATGCATCACTCGACGGCCCGAATACGTTCCCTCCACTGTTAAAAACCCAAGGCTACTGGGACTGCCAGCGGGACCGGAGCCCTCTTCTCCGTACAAGACGAAGGCGCCCTTTAAGGCGATTAGGTTGAGGAAGTGAATTATTTGTGTCTGGTGCCCGTGTGAGCTGCACTCGAACTTGTTCAGCGTTCTCCCGGAAGCGGCCGCAGACGCAACAAGGCAGAGGTGCGCGACTTGAGCGTTGGGGGCGAAGCTGTGTCCGTGTACTTATGTAGCAATTCTTCTCGTTTTCCGTCCCTATTATTGCGAAAACATTTATACGAGGGGCGTTCGTAAAGTTCGTATTATCAGTGCCATATATTAATGAGAGGTGTAACCAAGTGGTCTCGGTTGTTCCACGTGGCTTGACTTAATTCGCCGCTGCAGGTCTTCGAAAAAGTCACGCTAACCGTGAAGATCGGAGCGTTGCGTTCCATATCATCGCAGGCAGCGCGCGTGTAAACCGCCTCCTTACACTATACGACTTCGCTTGCGCAACAGCAGCGCAAGTTTTATGCCTTTTACGCTGCCTTTGTGCAAGCGTGGCGTTGCAACGGAAGCCCGTCGTGAGAGTCCCATCAAAGGCACCGCGAGTGCGAGCCGTTGAAGTCACTTGGCAGCACTGCGTGACTCGCTGAGGGATGCGTCCTCGGATGTACACAGGGTGATCGCTTCTGACTTCTATGGGATATTTAAAGATAGCCTGCTGCAGATAACATAATGATAGTCCTCGAGCTGGATTATTCAGCAAGGCAGACACAACTTGCACGATAAATCGAAACACATATTCAAATAATTTACAAGAATCCGCTATTTATATTTTGAATTAATTAATCTGCGGCACATACTGCAATTTACGAACTGTAGCGAGTGAGTTTATAAGGCGTATCCACTTGGAATGAATTTCCAGAATGACGGCAGTTTGAAGATATGCGTCATCAAACTTGCCGTAAAAATGCACTGTTGTTCAACTTAATTTTTGAACAAAACGCTATTTTATGCATTGAAGCACAAAAGTAACTAGACCGCCCCCGTATTTCGTTCCGCCCCCCCCCCCCCCCCCCCCACTTTGGGAAATAACATCTCGAAACTGGCGTCATCCGGGAAATTAATTTCAAGAGGATACGTCTTGCAACCTCACGGGCTCCGAATTAGTAGATTGCAATATGTGCCGTAAAGGAATTAATTAGGGAGGCAATTAGTGATTTTTGGCTAATTAGTTAGATATGTGTTTCGATTTCTCGTGCTAGTAATGTACGCTGATTCGTATAATCCAGTTCCGGGACGAGAATTATGCTATCTGCCATAGGCGGTTCTTAGAAATTCCATCAAACTTAAAAAAAAAACGATTATCCTGTAGAAGCCCGCGATGCGGTACGGTACCGCCGCATAGAGGCCTGTCCTGCGACGAGGTGCCATTGCCAGCAGCGGGGCCGCGTCAAAAAAGTCGCCAGAGTCGTTCTCGCAAAGCTGTAACATTTTTGGGGCTGTTTCTTTCCGCAAGTCCTTTTGCATTGGCGTCGTCAAATGCGGAACCCAGCCCGCGGCTACTTTCGTGATGTGCAGGTACTCGTGAAGTGTGTTGCGCACAGAGCCTGCACTCACGTTCAGGGTATTCTGTAAGTGTCCACCTAGCCGACATTTCCATGTTGCGTCAGAAGGCGACAGGTGCTCCTAGCCCGTCAGCACTTTAGCAGCAGACGAAAATGACATGTCGACTAGGTGGGCACTTACAGCATACCTCCCCAATTTCTACCAATTCTTCAACAGTTATCCGCCGGTCAGCGATCACTAGTGCCTCCACTTGCGTGGCAATCCTGTGGTTCACCATCGAGCGACGGGCGGCCAATTCGTTCTTCGTTGTCCAGGCTTGTTTGCCCGCACTGAAATCGTCTGCGCCATTTGACAACAGTGCCATAATCTGGGGCGTTGTCACTGAACACCGCCACCAGCTCGGCGTGAACCTTCTTGGCAACTTAATTGTACCTTCAAATACAGAAAGCGGATCACTGCTCGTGCTTCAGCTTTCCCTATGGGTGGTGCCATTTTTGTTTTGGTGCCCCACCGGTGTTGCGCGGTACTATATAGAATACACGTTTTAGGCCGGTGCCACACGTACACTTTCGATCGCGATCGGGGCTGATTGGGATCAAGATTGTTCCGGATCAAGTGTTGCTACATGGTGTTAAGAACGGCCCGCTGACGTGCAAGTTTTGCCAACCAGTTGCTACCGCGGGCGTCAACTTTTCCTGGAGCGTCCCCGCACACCTCTAGCCACGGCGTGACTAAGTCGACTGTGTGTCGAGAACAATACGCGCGTCCTCAACTCTCCGTCGCTGGAGCCGAGTTCGACGAAGCAGGCTTTGTGCCTGCACTCGCCACCGCCACCCTGGTCTGCCGTGAGCGGGGAAGTGCCGCGGGAACGTCGACGGAGACCCCTTCCCACGCACCGTTCTTGAAGTAAGCCCCGAGTCCTGCGAAGACAGTCGGACGGCGGCGGGCTACGTGAACCTGTGTATGTGTGTGTGTGTGCGTGCGTGCGTGCGTGCGTGTGTGTGTGTGTGTGTGTGTGTGTGTGTGTGTGTGTGTGTGTGTGTGTGTGTGTGTGTGTGTGTGTGTGTGTGTGTGTGTGTGTGTGTGTGTGTGTGTGTGTGTGTGTGTGTGTGTGTGTGTGTGTGTGTGTGTGTGTGTGTGTGTGTGTGAGGAGGAGGAGGAGGACCGAGGGTTTATAAACCGCTGTTGTGCGGATGCTCAGGACACTCTCTCAAGCAGTCATGTTAGACTGATGTACTTTTCTAAGCAGTCATGCTAGACTGATGTAGATACTGTAAATAAACCCATATTCCTCGTTCTCGGTGAGAAGCAGTCCTTCCCTTCATCAACGTCCTTAGCGTGGATAAGTTGGACGACGGCATGGGCCAGCTACCTTCTAATTCATGCCGGACTCCAATCTTGACAACGGGTTACGAGCGATGGGATTGAGCCCCCAATCCTAACAACGGTCATTTGCGATCGCGATCTTGCGGGATCCGGATCCGGACAATCGCGATCCGTGAATCGCGATCAGGCCTCCTGATTGCAATCGCAGGCCGACGTCTGCGTCCTCTAGCGCAGTATTCTGAAAACGGTAATAACAAAAAGTGAGGATAGCTCAATAAAGAATGTTTAAAAACCTTTTTATCAGCAATATAGCAAGCTGTGAAATTGAAATATTATCAAAATTTAATCAATTTTGCAAATCTGAATTTGTAGCCAAGACACTATGCAGTTCTGAGAGTTGCCGACGATCAACAGACGATAATAACTCGACCCGGATCATTGGACCGTGTAGCAGCGACCATTCTTGATCGCAATCTAGAAATCCGATCCAGATCGTCCCCGATCGCTATCAGAAATGCACTTGTCACACCTGTATTATATTGCGCTAAATCTAGACCGACGCACACTCATTTTGAAACCTATCGTGTACGCCTTTTATCCATGGCAGTGATAATACGAACTTTATGAACGCTCCTCGTACAAACAACATCCAAAAGTTTTTACGCGTACTGCGAGTGAACTGCAGGATAAGGGTTGTTTTTTCAGGCAAGTAAAGCTTCACTTGGCTGTCTCTCCCCCACATCTTCAAAGAAAAGGGCATTGAGTTTTGTAGAATGGGACACCGTTAGTGCGTCGCTTTGGTCTTGTTCGATGCATTTCAGTGGGCTGTGTGGCGACATTTCTCATTTAGTTTGGCCCTGTGTAACCGTACAGCTATTCCCGCCATACATTCCGTGGAGTGTTCGTGTGCCAACGGTAAGAACCGATGAGCAAAACGTGAACAAGGTGAATGCAGGAGCCAACGTTTCGACAAGTGGACTTGTCTTCTTCAAGGCGACATATGCTTTCCTCGCCACAGTATATATAGAAGAAGACAAGTCCACTTGTCGAAACGTTGGCTCCTGCATTCACCTTGTTCACGTTTTGCTCATCGTCTCGAATTTCCATCTCCCGCATTCCCCGTCTTTTCAACGGTAAGAACCGTACGATATACATACCGGTATATTACAACAGCGCGGAGACTGCCGAATCAGTCGTAGGGTTGCAAGTGCGGCTCGAATGTTTTCAGCGCTGGTGTCGTGCTGTTAGCAGAACATAGGCTCGTCTTACTCAGCAAGAATAACGTGACGGCTCACTGGTAACATAGCGCGTCTTTCGGCACTTGACCGTGGGCCGCCCACACCAGTACAACACGTTGTTGCGTACTCCAGGGTAGCGTATCGTACTGCTGCCGAGTTGTAGCGGCGCCTGCCTATCGAAGCTCGACCGACGTTACTTATTGGGTAGCGTGGCGTTGTCGGCGGGCTGCAGGCATCCGGTAGACCATGGGGACCAAGCAAGGGCGAGACGATTTCTAGTGCGAAACTTGCACGGTTTATTTAAAGATTGATGAAAATTGAAGAGAAGAGAATGAACTAATCAAAATTACATTTCGGAGCCCCTTAAATAGGCTCTCTACAATCGTGGGAGGGATCTTGCTTCCGTCGACGTCACGTGACCGGCACTGAAAGTCTGCTGCAAGGAGGGGGTCGTCCCGCCTCCTGGAATTGTAGACGCTTGTCCGTCTCTCTTGCACGTTGCTGGTTCGTGGAAGTTCTCGTTTTGGCCGTTCGAGGAACGGGTCCCTCTAAAGTCGCACACACACAAAAAAAAGGCCTGTACACTGCGGGGCTTCCGACAGACCGGCAGACACTCGAAATGGTCATGGCGAATTAGGAAGTCACGCTTCATTTCGACGAGGCCTGGTAGAAGAAGGTCGGGTGAGAGAAAGTTCTTTCTGCACGAGGTGCGGGACGCCAACCATAGCAGGCGAAGTCAGGCCTCATTTCGACAGGCAGGGTGAGAGATGGTCGGTTGAAATTCCTTTCTGCATGTGGTGCCAGACGCCAACCCCAACAACGTCCAACGATTCTTCGCCGGTTTGTGAAATCGACAGCGCAGAAAGTGTCCGCTATGAAGCCCGTCCCAAATGGTCAGCTTATCGCTCGAGCTTTAGTCAACGGAGTCGTTTTCCTCAACAAAACTGCTCGCGGTCTTTCTTAGAAACAGCTTTACTCAATATTATCGCCCCGAACACGTGAAAAATTATTGTTCGGTCCCTCAAGCTCAAAAAATTACCGCGGATCATGCAAAGGACCACGCACTCACATCGCACACCTGCCCTGCGGTAATGGCGGCCCAGCTTGGCTATAGCTGGGAGCGAGGGTGCGCGCATGCGCATAGCTGAATTGGAAAAGGCCCATTTTTTCCAAGAGCATATGCTAACTAATCGTGATGTTGGGCATAATATTATAGCAAGTGGCCGGACAATGGCGAGCAGTTAAGAAAAACGTTGCGAATTCAGCCTCTGAAGAAAGGTCACAAAAGGTTGGTACGTTGTAAAAGGCAATTAGGGTGAGAAAACTAAAGATGGACAATGAAGGGAGGCATGTTATTTGTTTGTTGTTTGTTTGCTTATTTTGGTATTCCAAAAGTGAAGTTGTCATGCTCATTTAAGAGTACTCAGCCCTGACATTGAATAAATAAATAAATAAATAAATAAGTAAATAAATAAATAAATAAATAAATAAATAAATAAATAAATAAATAAATAAATCATTTATTCAACTGGTGGGTCGGTGCCGCTTCCACAAAGCACTTAATTCGCAAAAGCGGTTCTAAAAACATTCGTCGACCGATATCGAAAGCTGCCGGCCAATCACATACGACCGAATTCACAAAGGTTTTTGTTGGTTAGTGCTCTTTGCCATTGGCTGGCCACCTCCGCGAATAATAGGTTAAACATCACGATTGGCTAGTATTGGTTCTTGCGAATAGTTCTGGCGTAGGAATTTTTTTACGAATACAGGCCAAAGTTCTTACCAACTGGAAACTTTGTGCATTCAGCCCCCGAATCATGCGCCGTATTCACAAAGCTTCTCGTTCGTAAGTGCTCGGTACCATTCTCTGGTCGCCTTCGTTGTTAATATGTCGAGCATAAAAATTGGCTCGAATTTTCTCTTACGAATAATTGTAACGTGAGAACTGTTTCTGAGTACGAGCCCTTATTCATGGTGTTTCGCGTAACCAGAGCCACACCTTAAGAATTTCCTACCTCGTGGACGAATTAGGTTACCGGCACATTGTTCAAAGTCATTTTAGCTACATCTTTAGCTCGTATTCGCAAGTGTGCTTACGTTAAAATTGTATGTAAAACAACTTGATGTAAGTCAATCGTGATGACAGACATATTGTTACCGTAGGCTGCCGGCCAATGGCATACAGCAATTACGAACATATTAATAATACAATATCAATAATGTAATTTGCGAATACAGGCCCCTATTAATATAAATAATGCAAAATTTGATACGTTCGTTTTAGAGCGTAAGTTGAACCTGATAAAGTTGAAGCTAGTGTTCAGGCTCGCTCAATACAGTGATCCGTGCGAGGTATTTTTACGTTTTGTTTTCTTTCTTTCTTGGGGGATTAAAGGCCCGCAAATTGAAGAAAAAAAAAACGAAGAAGAAGACAGCATAACGTGCTTGCCTCCCCCTCCCCCCTCCTTTGGTCCTACACTCACAAAGAAGTTCCTGCGATATATAACCGTTCGTAAGAGCAGATTCCAGCCTATCGTAGTGATGGAAATATCATTAGTGAAGGCGGCCGCCCAATTACAAAAAAGCATTGACGAGTGAAAAGCTTTGCGAATGCAACCTTGTTTCTTAGTCCATTTTCTTTTTCTTTTATGTGGCAGTATAAGCAATGCATAAAACAAATGAATGGAAATAACGCGTACCGAAAGGGCGAAAGAAAGGTGAGAGAAAATAGCATAGCACCGAGGGAAATATATATATATATATATATATATATATATATATATATATATATATATATATATATATATATATATATATATATACATACATATACAGCGCTAGCGCTATGTCGTCGCACCGTTTCCTTCTTTTAATCCCGGCAGCGTGCGCCTTGCTAGCCGCGCGATGTAAAGCCAACCGTAACTCAGGTCCTGCCATTACTGACGAGGAAGACAGCCTGTACATGGGTGAAAAGCAACGGACCATCAACGGTGCTTGTGAAGGTCGTTACAACCATGAATGCGAGTCTTTATGGAGTTAGTTGCTTGACGACAGTTACTATACAATGACCACAGGGACACCTCAAGGGCTCGAATCAACTACATGGGATCTCTTGAGGGACCTATGCGACGGGTTAAGGCAGTTTGTTCAATGAAAGCAGCCGCCGTGGTTAGCTCAACGGCTGCTGCTTGAGTACAAGGTCGTACCTCTAAGTCGTGAGCCACAACCTCTCATATCGATCCAAAGTTATATTCGAAAACACAGAATGCTATATATCTAAGCGGGCTAGCGTTATTAATTTCGTAAACGAGTGCTTTTCCGAAGGCATTTGCACTCGTGAAGTGAGAAGAAATTCCGGAAATGAAAAATCAGCGCCTTCAGCGGCTCAGAGCTGGAAACAGGCGTTGATACTCACACGGAAAACGAGAGTGATGTTGGACCCGTGGCCAAAATACGCTTTAAGAACGGCACGTTTGTTCTAAAAGAAATTTTGAGATGCCAGGAACTACATTGTCGACCGGCGGCATTATTACAGGATATATATAGGTGAACGTATACGTTAACTTATACAGCGTGTACCAGCTAACTTTAGCCGGAGTTTAAAAATATTCGTATGCCACGTAGCTGGACAGAACCAAGGTAATGTTGTTTGCCGCTGCTTGGAGATACTAAAGTTATTTGTTTGATACAGCCTAACTAGATAATTAGTCTAAATAATTATTCAACTTCTCAAATATTATAGTTAGATGAAAAGTGTCAATGAGAAAGTTGTCTAACAAAATGAAACACTTCCGATAGAGCGTTCTGTTGCTCAATACGTGCTACATAAAAGTGTTTTTCCAAACATGAAAGAAGCCCGCAAATGCACGCAAAATTACCGCGCGACTGGCCGCTCGAGGCACTTTGCGTGTATTCGCAGGGGGGCCAATTCCTGTTCTGGCGAGGGTATGTCTTGTTGAAGCTTAGTGGGCCTTCCTAATTTGGTTGTAACTGGATTAGTATAACCCCACTTTCTCTCGGCATTTTTACCGGTGTCAGGCGTCACTCCAAACCTGGAGATGTAGTGTACTGGAGGAGGTGAGTTCGAGTTTCCCACCTTCAGGGGGAAAAAAAAGAAGAAAAAAAGCTCGAGGTATCGAACATCTGACTGTGGCAACCGAGCATCCAAGCTAGCTCAGTCAGATAACCCTGCGGGCTGTCAGGCCACCTAATGTCGGAAAATTCCAGCCCAGACGATCCTACGCGCCTGAAAACATGCTTGAATTATCCGCGGTATACGGCTTTTGCTGATCGCGGCAGGTGGCACGACATAGTATTTCTCAATGGTTCTAACATCGTGGTTTAGGAGTCTCCCGTACATACGCGGCCATGAACGGGGCGAGGTACACGATATAATGTCGGTGAAATTGAACAGCACTTAAAGGTAGTGTGGAAAAAAAAAAAGAAAATGAGAAAAAAAAAACCGTTCAGCGCTTACAGGGAATTAATTCGCTAGTCGCGTATGGACGGAGGTACATCATACAGCTCACGGTATCGTCTGTCTGCCTCAGGCATCGGAGAAGTCTTTCCGACCGAGACGGAACTGGTACTGAAGCGCCGCGCAACGTTGAGGCATCGTATGTGAGGAGGGTGCATTGGCAGAGACTTTCTCTTAAAGGGCAAGTCCTCAGAGGGCCGAGACGGGCCGCCAGAACAATACGGTTCTAAGCCGCGCGTAAAATACGCGACCTTGGAAGCGGCCTTGCTCTATGCTTGGAAAGCGCTTATACGATGCCTCCTTTAAGCTACAGCGAATGCGTCTGCGATCAGTTAGACATTGTTTGTACACTTCGCGCGGGAAAGCGATTGACGTCCCCTTTGCCGCCGCACAGGTAATGAATGAAACCATAACTAGGCTGGCTTCAGAAGCAGCACTTGAAGTGGGAGGCAATGCACCAAAGCAACCAATAGGTAAGCTCTCCCAAGTAGCAAAGGACCTAATAATGAAACAACAAAGAATGAAAGTGTCCAACTCAAGAGATAAGATAGAATTCGCGGAACTGTCAAAACTAATCAACAAATAGAAAATAACTGATATCCGAAATTATAACGTGAGAAAGACTGAAGAAGCGGTAAAAAATGGACGCAGCCTGAAATCACTGAGAAGGAAATTTGGCATAGGACAAATCAAGATGTATGCACTGAAAGATAAGCAGGGTAGTATCATCAGCAATCTCGAAGATATAGTAAAAGCAGCGGAAGAATTCTATACTGACCTGTACAGCATCCAGAGGAGTCAGGATCCCTCAATTAGAAAGAGTAATGAACAGGATACAGAAACTCCTCCTATATCTAGCGATGAGGTCAGCAGGGTTTTGAAAGACATGAAACGGGGAAGAGCGGCAGGAGAAGATGGACTACTAGTCGATAGGCAACGAATGCGCGCAGACGGTTGGCGTCAACAGACCTTCACAGCCGGCTGCGCGCCGAGATCGGCCGATATACGTCTTCGCTTAATGAACAGAAGAAAATGGTGGCTCCCTGACAAAATCTGACGGGACAATGCCTCGCCTTAGGTTCGGCCTCCGTGCGGAATGCTCGCTCATATCTGACAAAGTATGATTTAGTCATTCTCGTTAACTCCATTGAGTTCGGGAGGAAATGCGAGGGTAATGCGTGGAGATATTGTGCAAATGCATAAAAAAAAAAGAGTTTCTAGTGACACTGAAAAATGTAGAACACGTAGACGCGTTTCCTTTTATTTGTCTTGTTTTGCGCTCGTGTTTCCTGTTCTGCAGCAGGAAAATATCGCGGGGTTGTGAATCTGCGGGCAACACACACGCGCACGCTAGAAAAAAATTCGACAAGGGCTTCTGTCGAGCAAGTTAGTCATTCCACGCCAAACTAACCAGGTTTTTTTCTCGATCGTCACAGATATCACTGAAAATATTTCCACAGGTTTGTCGAAGTTCAAAACTTGTCGTCTTCATTTATTTGTACTGTCAAAAAATTTCTCGCGCGCTTTGGTGAGAACTTATTGATCTTGTCCAGCTGAACTAGAAAGCACCAAGGAAATTTTTTTTGCAAAGAAATGTTGTGGGATCCAGTGTTTCAGATTGTGTGTATGGCAAGCCAATGATGCGATGTGACTGCCGAAATTGTCAATTTTTGAAATATTTGAGTACTTCGATAGCTTCTGGCCCCAGCAACATCGAGCAAAATTTCAAAGTTCGAACTTTTTTTCCCGATATCTAGAAAAATCGAGAAGGTACAAATAAGGTAGAGATATAATGGTAGCCCAGTCACACAAACGATCGTGAACCCAGAAGCCCAATTACACGAATAATTTTTCGCGTTTAAAAATCAATACCTTTTTGTACTTTTCCATATGGATAGTAGACACGTGAGGCTATCAATTGATGTCACGCATACATTTTTAGGTCGAACACCAAAGCAGCTTTTTTGGCCCTTAATGCGGAGCTTCTTGCAATATATATATATCCTTACGTCCAAGTGCGTAAAAGGGACGCGGGGATCAAGAAGAGAAGGGAAGAGGAGAACGAAGACTGTGCAGCGGCCATTCCTGTTGTTCGTAGGAAGGAGCGAAGCTGCCACGTCTTCACGTCTGTTGTCCCTGGTCCCTGCTGGCCTCGACAGAGCGACCGTTTCGTTGACCTGCAGTGGTGTTTTGGCTGAGTATCGGGTGGTTTAAGGTGTCTCAATAACCATATTTTAGTTCCTGGTTGATTGGCATTCCTTGCGTCAGCCGTCTTGAGCTGATGTCGACCAGTTCTCCTGGCCAGGCGCGATCCGCCTGGTCAGCATCCCTGCCACCTAATGAATTGCCCATAGATTTATTTTTTCGCAGTGGCGTCAGCACCATTCCTGTGGCGCTTGTGCCTACCAATGGAGGTTCCATCAGGATCACGAATCCACAGGCTGTCCAGAAGGCACTTAAGGCCACGTCCAACCATTTCCAGACCATCACTGATGTGCGAGCGTTCGGACGGGGAGGTATAGTGTGTCGTTCACCCGACCAGACCTGTGTAGAAGACCTCTTGAAATGCACTTCATTCGCTTCCACCCCGGTGAGTGCTTTTATTCCGCCTCACCTTGCGTGCACCAAGGGTCTTGTACGGGGCGTAGACTCCCGATTAAGTCCTACTGAAACCCTGGACAAGCTATCCGCTGCAGGCGTCATTGCCATCTACCGTTGCAATCGACTGGCCAATAACGAGAGGGTTCCGACAGAATCTGTTATTGCAACGTTTGTGGGCACATCATGTCCATCTGAAATAAAGGTGTGGCCTCTTGTGTTCCGTGTAGAGCCGCTTGCGTCACGTCCAATCCAGTGTAAGAATTGTTGGAGATTCGGGCACAGCGCAGGAGGATGTAAGTCTAGCTTGCGTTGCCGCACCTGTGGGGATGGTCATTCTTCAAGTGAATGCTCTACTCAATCTCAAAAGTGCTGCCTCTGTGGGGGAGAACACCCAGCAGACTATTCGAACTGCTCAGCTCGCGCTCAAGAAATACAAATTCTTGAAATAATCGACCGCCGTCGTTGCTCCCGAAGAGATGCAATTTCAGTTATCAAAGACAGGGCCTTCGGATACTCTGGTGTTATAGCGCGCAACACTCCAAGCATGGATCTTAACCTCTCAGAAGCAATTGACTCTGCTGTGGAAAAAGCAATGGCTAAAGCTATGGACAAATCGATATCCAGTCTCTCTGATTGCTTAGCACAAATCATTTCCAGCCACATGATGCAAATATTGCAGCCCAATAAGACACCAATGCAGTGCCCAGTATCTAACGCCACACCTCGAACGCCTAGCAACGAGGTAGAGGCGCCTTCCACAGTTGCAGAATATTCCACAGACACTACTTCGGTAGTCCAAACACGCGAGGATGAGCCCTCTTATTCAGACACTGTTATTGTCACAGACATGGAACTTGACACTCGAGCTCCCAAACGTATGGGGTCCCCAATTTCAAAAACTATGAAACCAAAATCAAAAAAGAGTCAACCAACACCTGTGCTTACAGAAAGTATTCTAAAGGCGGCAGTTGCCGCTGCTGTGCGTTCTACACCATTGGACAGTTGAAAGTGCTGCAGTGGAACTGTCGTTCTATATTTTCAGCTTCAACAGATTTATCTTGCCTATCTATTCAATTCAATCCAGATATCTTACTTCTTCAGGAAACGTGGCTTTCACCAGAGAAAAATTTTCATTTAAAAGGTTTTCGGTCCTTCCGATTAGATAGAGACTCGCGAGGTGGAGGATTAATGATACTTGTTTCCAGTAAAATTTGTCACAAGGCAAAAATTTCTTTTCAAATCATGGACTGCGACTGTGAAATTTTGGCCATAGATTTATGCCTCCCAGGATACCATCCATTTTCAATTATAAATGCTTATTTCCCCAGCGGCGTGCAAAGTACACGTCAACTTGATAGGGCTGTGGCTGCCTGTAGAAAAGAAATTTTGTTTGTAGGGGATTTTAATTCGCATCACGTGTCGTGGGGGCAAAAAACAGATGTGTGCGGTAAGCGACTATGGGAGTGGACGATTGATAGTCACCTTTCATGTCAGAACACAGGACAAGTAACGTTTGTTAGAGGACCCTTCCGTTCAGTGTTAGATTTGACATATTGTAGCGCTGGCATCAAGGTTTTGTCGTGGGTAGCGGTTGAATCAGCAACCAACAGTGATCATCTTCCTGTGTCATTTGAAATCAATTGTCCAATAACATCTTTAGAATACCAGGCATGCACATTTATGGACCATACGAAATTTAAGACTTTCTTGCGTTCTGCCGTTTCGAAACTTGCCAATGCCAATGATAAGGAAATCGCTTCAACCATTTGCTCAATTCTAGAGGATTCCCGGAAGCAAGCTGAATTTGTCATCCCTTCGGCTAAAGGCACCGCTTGTCGTTGGTGGAATAATGAGTGTACGCGGGACTATAGAAAAAGAAAGGCCACTTGGAAAATGCTTCTGCATAATCAGTGCCCGACAAATTGGAAAAATTATCAGTTTCATGCTGGTGTATTTAAGCGTACTGTTAATAGAGCCAAAGAGGAATACGATATTAGACATTACGATTATCTATCTAATTAAAAAAATAAGCGTGCTTTATTTGCATTCCTTCGTGCTAGGAAGGTGCTACCAACACCCTTAACATTAGATTCAATTGTTTTGACCCCGCAGGAACTGAGCGCCTCCCTAGAAGAGATTGCCGAAGGCTTAGAAAATCGATTTACGGCCAGGCTTCCGGCTATTCATTCTACATTAGGTCCTTGGGATGGCTTTACTCCAATTTCCTTAGCTGAACTAAATGAGACTGCACTATGTTTACCGAATTCAGCCCCTGGCCCTGATGGCGTCACAAATGCAATGTTAAAAATATTGTTACAGGAATCACCTAACGTTCTTTTAGACCTGGTGAATTATTCAATTAATTATGCTTGGATTCCGTTGCACTGGAAGCTTGCCAAGGTAATATTGATGCTTAAGAAACAAGAAGGAAGGTATGTATTGGAGAACATTAGGCCCATTGCGCTTACATCAAACGTAGTAAAATTTATTGAGAGGCTTCTTCACCGTCGCATCATGAAATTTATTAATGATAATTCCATTCTTAGTCCCTGTCAGATTGGTTTCAGGGCCGGCTCCTCCATCTGGCATGCCCACGTCGACTTAGAAAGCCAAATACAACTCGCTCGACGTCATAAGCAATACGCTGCCTTAGTGACGCTCGATATCGCTAAAGCATACGACACTGTGGAGCACACTATATTGATCAATCGGTTAACTTCCTGTGGTGTTCCTGGGTATATAGTAGCGTGGATTCAGTCATTCTTAGGTGAAAGAGAATTCTATTGCTACGAAAGCGGCATTTCTTCTTCTAAACACAAACAAACGAGAGGCGTACCGCAAGGCTCAGTGCTTTCCCCGGTACTTTTTAATATTCTCATGAGCACACTACCTTGTCATCAAGAAATAACTACTTATGTTTATGCAGACGATATTGCGTTTTTTGCATCTGCAAACGACATCCACACGCTATACCAACGACTGCAAACTTACCTTTATGATCTGGAGAGGTGGTTAGATGCTAGTCACTTCACACTCAATGCCAGCAAATGTGCTGTTCTCGTTTTTCCGATACGTGACATAGTGCACATTTCATTGTCTTACCACCTTCAAGACATACCACAGGTGGAATCTGTTAAATACCTCGGAATTATTTATAACGCCTCTCTCAACTGGCGCTCACACATAGATCTGTTGACTGGGAAAGGTACCCGTGCAATTGGCATATTGCGTAGGCTGAGCAGTCGTCGAATAGGATTGAGAAGAGATACACTCCTAATGATATATCGTATGTACGTTCGCCCTGTATTAGAATTTGGTTGCGTGCTCTTCTCTGGAGCTCCAGCCTACATGTCCCGTCCTCTAATCCTCTTAGAAAGAGAAGCATTACGTCTGTGTTTAGGTCTTCCTAAATTTGTTGCAAATTCTATTCTTTATCTAGAATCCCGTGTTCCGCCACTTTCGTGCAGGTTCCGGCTTTTGACGGTGCAGACGTTCTTAAGGATTTACGAATCACCACTGCGTCATCCCCAAATAATCTTTATTTCACAACCTGCGTTGTTTTTTGGTGTCATCTGGCCGCGACTGCATAAACCGCAAATTATATTCGTGCAATAATTACTTGACTCTTTGGGCGTGCGCATATGCGATGTACTTCCTATTACCGACAGAGCTGTTGCCACGGATATCCAATTTGATGACATCTTTCCTAATAATGCAAAATTACTTCCACACCGTATTCTAGACGGTATATTACAAGATCACCTGAAATACCTTCAAACAGACGTTGTAATTGCTACACATGCTTCACAATGTGAAGAAAAGTCAGGTGTAGGAATATTTTCCCCGATTCTCGATTGGACATTTTCTCTTGGGCTGCCAGATTTCATACCGATTTTTTTAGCTGAATTCATCGCCGTGGTGCTGGCATTACGCAAATTAGGACCATCAATTACGTCAGCCGTGATAGTCACTGATTCTTTATCATTGTGCTCATCCCTTACTGCTTCTAGTGATTCTCGCGTGATGAGGACATTTCAATCATTGGTACCTGGTTACTTGAGAAGCGTGCGTTTGATTTGGGTGCCTGGCCATAAAGGACTAATCATTAATGAAATTGCAGACTCTCTAGCCAAGGCATCGATAAGTGGCCCGATTCTTCCTTGCTGCCCTTTGACTGCTTATGTTACTGCAGCTAGATTTCGCAGGAGTATCATTATACAGTCAGTATCAGGCTCCGCAATTACTAACTCTGAGGATTACGGACATCTCCTGCACCCTTGGAACAGAGATTTTTGCCGAACACGGAAAATTGAAGTGTCCATCACGAAGCTGCGCTGCCGTATACCTGCATTGAACTTCTACCTCCACAGGTCTGGTCTGGTCCCCTCACCATTATGCTCATTCTGTGGCGAAGCGGAGACAATCGACCATTTCTTGTTGTCTTGCAGACGTTTTTCTATTATAAGAAAACGACTACTCGAAATGCTGCTTCGCTCTATTGGTCTAACTTTATCAGTGCCTGTGATCCTATCTTTTGGAGCCTCCATTGTTGGGTTCAGCCACAGAAATGTTTGCTTGGCGATCCAAAATTACCTAATTGAAACCAATCGATTTCCATGTTAGATTGATCGTTCTCCCTCCCTACCATAGCTTTCTTTTATTTCTTATCTATTATTAATTATTATTGTTATTATTATTATTATTTTCTTATACCCGGTTTTCATCTGATTATCTATTTTTTTATCCAGACACAAAACGTTTACTTTTAAGCTCACACGCCCAAATTGTTAACTCCCTTGTTATCATTATTATATTTAGGCACCTAATTAAACCGCCCAATTCTTGGCCAATCCCCCACTGTGGGTATGTGCCACGGCCACTCAGGACAACAACAACAACAACAGCCTGCCGTTCCTGCTCTCGCACGCCTAAATAAACCCATATACATACATATATATATATATATATATATATATATATATATATATATATATATATATATATATATATATATATATATATATATATAGCGACAATTTTTTTCATGCGATCTGCTAAACTTATAACACTTTAAATATTTTTTAGCTATACTACGTTTACTGCGCTACCATTATATACCTCTTTCTTATTCAAATGAAAATGAAAGAAAGAGGTGTATTCACCGTATAATGGTGACGGCTACTCCTTTTCTCATAGCGGGATCAACAAAATAAAAAAATACGTAGGAAAATGAAAAGAAATCACTTCATACGGTCAGAAATCAACAGCACAGTCCCATACGCCCATGAGCATAACAGTATAAAAGTCAAATGCAAGTTGCACCACAGTGAGTTCGTAAACAAAGTCACAAACACGCACAAACGGCCGTGATGTGAACTTCGATGAGCATATAAACAGACGAGGAATTACACGGTGTTATTTGTGCCTTCTTAATTTTTCGAGGTTTCGCTAGCAAAATTCGAACTTTGCAATTTTACTCGCTTTTGCTGGTGCCGGAAGCAATCCAAATGTTGAAATATTTAAGAAAATGTAAATTTTGGCAGTCACATCGCATCATTGGCTTGCCATAAACACAATATGAAGGACTGGATCACACAACATATCTTTGCAAAAAAAAAAGTTCATTCGTGCTCTCTAGCTCAGCTGGACAAGAACAATAAATCCTCACCAAGATGCGAAAAAATTTTTGGCAGCAAAAATAAACGGGAAGCACCAGTTTCGAACTTCAACAGACCTGTGGCAATTTTTTCAACTATATCTGCGATGATTGAAAAAATGCTGGTTGATTTGGCATGGAATGGCCCAAATGTAAACGCCATTCACTTAACCCGTTTGGCGAGTCGTGTTGGGTGTAGTCCTACAAAGCTATACTGGTGGAATAGTTGGTTCATACCTAATTTTGTTTCGCGCAAACGAGGACAACAACACAGCGAAGACCGGACAGATGCAAACTCACAACTGTTTCGAGTTTGCGCGTAGCCATCTTCCTTGCTCTGGTGTTATCTTCCTTTGTGCGAAACAAATTGTGGAGCAACCGTAGAATAGCGAGCGACCTTCCATATTTGCACTGCTGCTGTCGATAACACCGCTGACGTTGGTATCGATAAATAGAGCATATTCGCAGCGGAAGCCTCCCGTGGCTTAACACTCTGCGCTCTTTCTGCTACTAAGTGTTGCCGACATTTGCTGAACCGTGCAAGTAACAAAGCGCAAACCGCGCGCTACATCGTTGTTGCCGAATGTTGTGACGTTCGCGCAGAAAGCTGTACCGCTGTGCCTGCAGGGCCGGGCGGCTACAACCCTCGCAGTCCCGCCGTACGCGTGCCGTGCGGCGTCGAATTTCGCGCTACTTTCGTTGCCGGCGAGTGTCACTGCTCACCGATCTGAGGCGGCAAAACTGCGGGAGTTTCTCGTCGGGCAAAACCGGAGCGAGGCGAGTCGCAACAGCTGCCAAGCGCGCGCGTGTGCGTCGACGCCCTCCGCGACGTCGGCCTCCGGAAACGCGCGCTGCAGCGACGCAGCGCAAAAACGCGGCTGCCCAGCGCTGCGCGTGGCCGCCGCTTATTTGTGTGAGCGTCATTAGACGCGCTCAAGGACACTTGCCGCCCGGTCTCTCTTCCGTGCGGGCTGTCTTTCGGCGCGTCGGTGCACTGGCCAAGTTGCCACGAGGCTGACGGCCGTCGCTGCGCGACGAAGGACTGCGGTGAACGTGACGTAAATATAGGGTCGCGTAGATCTTGCAGCCCGCAGAGGCAAACCAATCTGCCAAATGTAGAAGTAATAGCAGGGGGCGACCAGTGCCTGTGAGAGGGAGCTGACTGTTGCCGGAGCTGCGTCGAGCAACCAACTCCCGCATCTAACTCCGAGTTGTCGTTCGCTTGCGTTCTTGTGTCTGTAGCGGGCGTCCGACTTGGCCACTCTTGGCGCCAAGTAATGGACACGATACACAGGGTGCCGCGACTGTCGTGCACCGAGATATGAAAATATGCAAATGCCACGTAGCTGGACAGAACCGAGATAATGTTACTTGCCGTCGCTTGTAGATACTCAGATTATTCTTTTGCATGCCGCCGAATTACATAATTAGCCCAATTAATTAATCGACTTTTCAAATAGTGCAATTAGATGAAAATTGTAGAGCAACATGAAAACTCCCGATACAGCTTTCTGTTGCTCGATACCTTCTACATAAAAGTGTTTTTCCTCCGAGCGTGTGAGAGAGAGAGGGAGAGAGAGAGAGGAAAGGCAGGGAGGTTAACCAGAGGCGAGTTTCCGGTTTGCTATCCTACACTGGAGGGGGAGATATAGGGGTTGTGAAGACGATAAAGAGCGACAGGAGAAAAAAAAAGCAAGAGAAAACACGTCACAGAAAAGACGCTCCGATCACAGGCGTTCACACAGGCCGGTCGATCTCAAGAAGCGCAGTAGCGCTTCCACGCCTTCTGATGCGAGATTAAGTCGCGTCGATGTTTCAGAATTCTTCCGACAGAGGCTCGTCATCCAACTGGTTCATCACGACGGAAAGCGATTGTCTCCGAGCGTGAAAGACGCAGGCAAAATTACACGCAAAAGTGCCGCGCGACTGGCCGCTCGAGGCACTTTGCGTCCTATGCCAAATTTCCTTCTCAGTGATTTCAGGCTGCGTCCATTTTTTACCGCTTCTTCAGTCTTTCTCACGTTATAATTTCGGATATAACTTATTTTCTACTTGTTGATTAGTTTTGACAGTTCCGCGAATTCTATCTTATCTCTTGAGTTGGACACTTTCATTCTTTGTTGTTTCAACCTGCCGTGGTTGCTCAGTGGCTATGGTGTTGGGCTGCTGAGTACAAGGTCGCGGGATCGAATCCCGGCCGTGGCCGCATTTCGATGGAGGCGAAATGCGCAAACGCCCGTGTACTTAGATTTAGGTGCACGTTAAATAACCCCAGGTGGTCCAAATTTCCGGAGCCCTCCTCTACGGCGTGCCTCATAATCAGAAGGTGGTTATGGCACGTAAAACCCCATAATTTTTTTGTTTTGTTTCATTATTAGGTCCTTTGTTACTTGGGACAGCTTAGCTACTGGTTGCTTTGGTGCATTGCCTCCCACTTCAAGTGCTGCTTCTGAAGCCAGCCTAGTTATGGTTTCATTCATTACCTGTGCGGCGGCAAAAGGGAGGTCAATCGCTTTCCCGCGCGAAGTGTACAAACAATGTCTAACTGATCGCAGACGCATTCGCTGTAGCTTAAAGGAGGCATCGTATAAGCGCTTTCCAAGCATATATAGCAAGGCCGCTTCCAAGGTCGCGTATTTTACGCGCGGCTTAGAACCGTATTGTTCTGGCGGCCCGTCTCGGCCCTCTGAGGACTTGCCCTTTAAGAGAAAGTCTCTGCCAATGCACCCTCCTCACATACGATGCCTCAACGTTGCGCGGCGCTTCAGTACCAGTTCCGTCTCGTTCGGAAAGACTTCTCCGATGCCTGAGGCAGACAGACGATACCGTGAGCTGTATGATGTACCTCCGTCCATACGCGACTAGTGAATTAATTCCCTGTAAGCGCTGAACGGTTTTTTTTTTCTCATTTTCTTTTTTTCTCCACACTACCTTTAAGTGCTGTTCAAATTCGCCGAAAATATATCGTGTACCTCATCCCGTTCATGGCCGCATATGTACGGGAGACTCCTAAACGACGATGTTAGAACCATTGATGAATACTATGTCGTGCCACCTGCCGCGATCAGCAAAAGCCGTATACCGCGGATAATTCAAGCATGTTTTCAGGCGCGTAGGATCGTCTGGGCTGGAATTTTCCGACATAAGGTGGCCTGACAGCCCGCAGGGTTATCTGACTGAGCTAGCTTGGATGCTCGGTTGCCACAGTCAGATGTTCGATACCTCGAGCTTTTTTTCTTCTTTTTTTTCCCCCTGAAGGTGGGAAACTCGAACTCACCTCCTCCAGTACACTACATCTCCAGGCTTGGAGTGGCGCCTGACACCGGTAAAAATGCCGAGAGAAAGTGGGGTTATACTAATCCAGGTACAACCAAATTAGGAAGACCCACTAAGCTTCAACAAGACATTCCCTCGCCAGAACAGGAATTGGCCCCCCTGCGAACACACGCAAAGTGCCTCGAGCGGCCAGTCGCGCGGTAATTTTGCGTGCATTTGCGGGCTTCTTTCATGTTTGGAAAAACTTTTATGTAGCACGTATTGAGCAACAGAAAGCTCTATCGGGAGTTTTTCATTTTGTTAGGCAACTTTCTCATTGACACTTTTCATCTAACTATAATATTTGAGAAGCAGATTAAATAATTAGAACTAATTATGTAGTTATGCGGTATGCAAAAATAATGTGAGTGTCTCCAAGCGACGGCAAACAACGTGACCTTGGTATTGTCTAGCTGCGTGGCATCTGCATATTTTTAATGTCTGGCTCAAGTTAAGTGGGACACCCTGTATACCTGTTTCTTACAAAAAAAATTTACATATAGGATACACCGCGCAACCTCGCTACCGGCCTCCCTCCCTCCTTTCTTCTTTCTGTTACTCTTGCTCTTCGTGCACTTATTGCACTGCCACGTCTCAGCAAATAGCTTGAGCCTGCCAGTGCAACGAGAGAGACAATGTCCTCTCGCGGGCAAATCTAGTGCAGCGTCGAAATTACTCTGCCGCAAGTGTCATTCGCGTGGCAGAATGACGGTTACAGCTGTTAAAGCGGCAACTGCTACCCGGTTGCAGTGGATATGCGACGTGTTTCGGGCATGAACTGGTTTGACCTTCTTTTATGAGTGTGAAACGTGGCTCTTGCAAAGCGTTGTCGCCACTCCGCTTGCGGTCACAGGCTATATGCACATACTTCGCCTTTGCGTAGTCAGCGCCATAGAGGCTTGCACAAACAAGAAAACTAGGGAATGAACGAACAAGAGCGGGAAGGCTAAATGTATATTGCGGCCACATGCTTAACAAGCTGTTACGCTTCCTGACCTAAGACTTGCGTCATATGCATGTATATAGGGTAAAGTTGGGTCTAACTGAAGAGGTTGGAAGCAGTACGCCTCCGGCTACCTTATTTCACATCTATGTGAAAGAATATTTTTTTACACACTAAGTGAGCAAGTAAGTGAGTGAGTGAGTGAGGGAATAAATAAATAAATAAATAAATAAATAAATAAATAAATAAATAAATATAAATAAATAAATAAATAAATAAATAAATAAGTAAATAAATAAATAATGCAGAATACACTTTGTACGAGCAACCACTAAAGTATGCAAGAGTTACAGAAAACGAAAAAAAAAATTACACCCCAACAACGAAATCGAATCATGTATGTGCGCTAGAAACATTTCAAAAGTTTTTTTTATTCATTACTATTCGATCTATCCGATTGAAAGGACAACCCGCTTTCGGAAGAAGTATATGCGAGCGATGCGGGACGCAGACGTCACGATAGCAGCGCTTGCACAGTTGCATTCCATTTGCGGACAGTGTAGATGTATACTGCTGTACCTCTACCCTTCCGCGCTTTGAGAAGCGCCACAAATATGATACAGCAGTCACATTACGCAATGATGCCAAGTTGCCTCTTGTACCTGCTTATTATACACGAGGACGAGCACGTGGCGTCTGCAACCTTCTTTAGCAAAAAAGAAACCGAAAGCGCCTAGGCTAATTGGCGCTGGACGACATTTTAGCTTTCACTTTCTTTTTTAATTCTTGTAGGATGGATTTAAGCGTTAGGAAGCGAGAAAGTGGTTTTGCCCGCTCAGTATACAAGGCCCGCAGTGCGGGGGACTTGTAGAGATGCCCAGACGGATCCCTTCGAGTTTGCCCACTGTCTTCCATGCATGCAATAGCTGAGATAGGCTGTATCAACTTTTTTCCGGCAGCTATGAACAATGAATGAATACCATAAAAACCTATTTTTTTTCTTTGTTCCATTCACCACGTATGGCGTTCACCCACATGGAACGGATTTCTCCCGTACTTCCATCGCGACGTCAGCGCTTCTATTCCACGCAATGCGATACCCTCGCTGCTATAAGGACTGAATTACATTCCGGGAGGTCGTCACTTAAAGTGGCAAACTTAATGAAAAGAATTTTAGTCGTGATTACAGCAGGCGTCGCGCGGCGGACAAGAACGCCCCGACGCCGAGTACGTTCCATGTGGTTCGGCCGCACGGCAAGCGAACGTCTCCTAAGCCAGTATTTTGCTTTTTTTTCTGTTTTACGGAAACTACGTCATCGCCCGACGTGGCTCAACACAGGATGGCCCACGTATAGAAAGTCGGCGTATGCGCGTTGCCATCTGTGCTATGCACCTGCAGGTGCGCTGGCTCTGCTCTCTACGGATACACACAACGAAGCACTAAACGCTGCTTAAATCCTCACTACAACAAATGTACGCCATGAAGTGCATCATTTCTTTAATAAGCGCAATTCATTTACTTTTTATTTTTTTTTTCTGCAGCTTTAAAGCGAATAGCTTTCTTCGGTTCTTTTGCCCGTTTTCATACTCGAACGGGAGCGTCCGTCGCTCGACAGCTTCGCGGCGTCTGAAGGTTCAGATGCGGTGGTCAATGGCGGCAGCTTTGTCGCGTTTCTCCGCCGCAAAATATTGTGTTACCTCTTGGCCCATGATCTCAGAATCTACTCTTCTTCTATGGGCAATACGCGCTTCAATGCTCTCTTATATACTTGCAAACCTATTTGTAACTACTTCCACAGTTTCTATGGCACTTATAGCGGCTGCAACTTCTGCGGTAAGTTCAAGAACTGTATTCACTAAAAGTTCTTGCGCTAGAATTGTTTGCCAGAGCAAATTCCAGCGAATCCTGCCTGATGCTCGATAAATTATTAACAAACGCGGTCGGCCAATGACAAAGAACACTTAATTAACGAACAGGTTTGTGAATTCGGCCACAAAAATCAAATATTGCTATTCTTTTTTTTCGTTCCGCTGCATCTCGACATTTTGCACCTTTTCCGGACGCTGATGGCTATAGGATGTTGATGACCGTCGTATTTTTTTTTAAGTGTTTGACACTACGATATCTAGGAAGGATTTGGCGCTGTTGTCTGTATAGGGACATAGAACGCTTGTACTTTTTTCTCCGCTATTTCGCTTTGTTTCCCTGCATTTCTGAGAGCTGCCGCTTCCTCCTTGCGGCAATGGATGAAGAGATCTCCGAGGACTTTCCTGATGCGCAGCCGTCAGGTCGGATAGCGTCCAGGAAGCGTGGAAGTGCGTCAAGCGATACAGACAGCGAGGCCACTGAGTTATGTTCGGACAGCTACGACTCGTGATGAGCAGATCAGCAAAAAGAAGACTACTGCAGGCATCTTCGTCGCCGAGTGCTTCTACCGTGAAGAGAGACAGAGGAAAGGGGAAAAGCAGGGAGGTTAACCAGAGGGGAAGATCCGGTTTGCTACCCTACGCTGGGGAGAGAGGGGAGGAGGAGGTAAAGTGATAACAAAGTAGAGATAAAGAAAGAAAGAAGCATAGACATACAAGAGTGCACCGCTGCGCTGGCCGCACACTGTGCTCTTTATGCCCGTGGACCCGGCGAACAATTTGCGGCTCCTCAACAGGCAGGTCCTCTCTTCTTTACTCGAGAGAATCGCACCTATTGGGATTAATGACATGCGAATATACTCGCGGAAAGATGTCGTGGCAGTTGATGTGTTACATCGCAGCGCCCTACAAGGTCTACGTAATATAACTGAGATCGACAATGTAAAGGTACGATCAATGAACCCTACAGGCGGCGATGGCACTGCGGGCGTCATCTATGACGTCGACGTTGCCATCCCGAATGACGACTTGCCAATACTGATCAAGCCAACGACAGAAGGCACTTTCCTCACCAGGATTTTCAGACTGGGAAACACACGTTTGTGTGAAGATTTTGTTTGAAGGAGACATGCCTTCCTGCCCACGTCAAAGTAGGACATGTGCGCCATCCAGTACGGCCATTCGTACTGAAGCCCCTCCAGTGTTTCAAGTGTTGCAAGATTAGCCACGTAAAGCGCGTGTCTGCATGAACAACGTCGTGTGCCCGCGGTGCTCTGAGTCCTATTCAGAAGACGCCTGCAGCACAGATGTTCTGAAGCGCCCTAACTGCAGTGGTCCTCACAAGGCTTCATCAAAGGATTGGCCGCGGGTGCGGAAGGAATTCGCGATCCTAAAATGAATGGTGCGGGACGATTCAACGCATCGAGGGGCTGCTGCCGCTGTTCGGCGACGTCGGCATCGACACCGAAAACGTTCACGAAATTCCGCAACTGCAGATAGGAACAGGCCAGCTACCGTCAGAAGGACTGCCGCATCACCGCATAGCGCCACCAAGACAGATACAAGGAAAGCAAACAAAGCGGAGAGGCTCGCCCGTCCTGAAGAATGGCCTGAGCTACCGAGGGCACAGCTCCCTGCTAAGTTACCTCAAAATGCACCGACTTCGACGGCTTCGGCCAGCCGAGAGGCGAAGGGGAACAGTTATCATCTTTGCCTATGCCTCCGCCCCGTTGTCAGACTAAACGCTGGTGCACGCAACAGCCGCGCCACGTCATGGAGGAGCTTTGCGCCTATCCTCACTCTCTTGCATGCGTAGTCATGCGAACGACAATTAAAATTTCGACTCGGATATCTCAATTCAATTTAATTCAGTTTTATATTCCGATCTTACAATACAGATGGAGGGGTTGCAGAAAGAAGCTACACCAGGGCAGCTTGACGACTCTACAAACCTAATGTTCAACAGGGAGGCTGTACTGGAACTTATACAATTAAAGAAAACAGATAAGTACACCAAGGAATCACTAAAGTAAACTTAAGCCACGTTATTTAAATACATAGTATGAAGCTCTTCGCGGGAACAGGAAAACAAATCGAAATTAATGAGACTATAAGTATTAAGAAGAGACGGAAGAATATAGTGAAGGCGCTTTTGTCCAAGTTTAAGTCGAGGTGTCGGTACTATCCATTCCTCGCCTAGTCTTGTTGGATAGGTCAACAGTTTTTTCCTTAGTTCTGCTAATTTCCTGAGATTGGTTATATTACTACTAATTTCCGATTAAAAGATGACACTGAGGCGATATTTATAGATGTTATGTCGGCATGACGACATATACACATGTCGGAGATACCTTTTTTGGATCAGGTGAATGCGTTCAAGGTTAGTGAACATTATGGTACTCCAAACTAAGTGGCAATAATTCAAATGCGAGTTGAAGATTGAGTTGTAAATTAGCATTTTAGTTTGTTTAGGGAGGACGTTCTTTAAACGACCTATAGCACCAGCGATTTGAAATATTTTGTTTGAGGCGTAATTAGCGCGATAATCCCATGACATATTGGAGAAAAATACAACCCGTAGGCGTTTGAACTGCTCTACTATTTCTACAGGACATTAATTTAAAATCAAGCGGTGGGATCAGTTTATTTTTTTTATCTAAACATGACAGCCTTAGTCTTACCCTCGTTGATCTTCATTGAATTATCTATGGACCAATCCTCGAGAGCTTTCATTGCGACGTTGCATTGATCAATGAGTTCGGAAATGTTATTACCGGCAAAAAGAGACTTGTATCATCCGCATAGATGACAAACTTTGTGTTATGGTTAATATTTATTATACCGTTTATATAAATATTGAAGAGTAAAGGTCCTAGCGTACTTCCTTGAGGGACACCGCATATGAGAGGTATCGGTTCAGACTGTATGCCATTAATTACATATGAGAGGTTTCGGTTCAGACTGTATACCATTAATTAATGCCACTTGTTGCCTAAATCATAGATAGGAGTTCAATAATGATAGTGCTTTCCCTCGGAAACCACAGTGCTGCAATTTATTTAGCAAGATTTTATGATCCACGAGGTCAAAAGCCCTTGAAAAATCCACAATCACACTAATGACAATAGCTTTGTTTTCTAGTTGTGTTATTATACATTCTTTTTGTTCGAGCAATGCAGACTCAGTTGATTTGCCTTTGCAGAAGCCAAACTGAAATGGTGTTAGCAGGTTAAATTTATGAATGAAGTTAGACAGTCTTAGATGAAGCATTCTTTCAAAGGCTTTTGAGAACACTGGCAGAATTGAGATTGGTCTGTAATTTTCAAGAACACCTCGATCTCCTTTTTAAAAAGGACAACGACTTTCGCTAATTTTTTTCGGAAAGATTGCAGTTACTAAACAGATGTTAAAGAAGTGAGCAAGTATGGGGGCGGTAACTTCAGCTACATGCTTTACTGGCCGAATTTACTACCCCCAGTATAGGGTAGCAAACCGGGCACTCTTCTGGTTGACCTCCCTGCCTTTCCTGTCCTTGCTTTCTCTCTCTTACCTCTTGAATGTCACCGATATCACAGCTACTGCTGTTGTTGAGATTTCTTATCCCTGACAATACTTCACCTTCCGTAACAGGACGCAGAAAGACTGATTCATCATTTCGAATATGTATATATTTGCTAGCATCAGAATGAGCAGCGCTGTAGTCAGGTTTGTTAAAAACGTATTGAATGCATTAGCCAATTCCACACCACAAACTTACTTTCCATCATTATTTATTTTGGTTAATCCAATATGTGCACTATTACGCTGTAACAGAGTATTTAATCTTGCCCATAGTGTACTATGTCGAGCATCCTTGATGTCTAGAAGTGATAGATGATAGGTAGTTCGTGCAGGTCGCAGTTTTTAGTCAATTCATTCCTGTATTTCTTAAAGACCGCAAGGTCCTCAGCCTGACGAGTGCACAAAAAATGTTTGTATTACTTTTGTTTGGTTTGTACTCGTATTTCTCCGCGGAGCTCTAGCGTTATTCAGGGCTTGCAGGTTTTACGACTTTTCATGCGGGTCACAATAGGAAAACAGTCATGATGAATTTATTTAAGGGTATCAATAAACATATTATAGGCTAAATCTGCATCATCTAGTTCAGCTATCTTGCTCTAACCTATTGTCACGAGCTCGTCCCCAAAGGATGTCAGTGATGTCTCTGTAATTGCTTGGTATGTGACTGAAGTAGATTTGCTCCACATTGTACCAGGCTTCTCTATGCAAACAAACACGGGAAGGTGATCACTAATACAACAAGCTAAAACGCCCGATATAACATTCGTCTGCATAAAGTTACTGATAATTAGATCAAGCACAGAATTGCTTTCACTTGTGACTCTTGTTGGTATATTAATCAGGTTAACGAAATCGTTAGACACAATGGATGTATTAAAATCTCTAGCAGGCGAACTGGGAATATTCATATCAATATTAAAATCGCCACAAGCTATTAACGTTTTCTGATTGTCACGCTGAATAGCGGAAGCCACAAACAGGTCATAGAACTGCAGAAATGACGAAATATTACCGTCCGGAAGCCAGTAATTAAAACATACAGAAAACACAGCGCTTTGCGTACAAACCGACAGAATTTCATAATCTCGGTTTATTACTGTGTTCTATTCAAGTATTTGACCTTCTGGATTGTTGCTGAGCAATAGCGCAACACCACCACTGCGGACATTTTGCCTATATACGTAATATGTGGTATAGTCTTTCAATCTGAAGACATCATAGTTACAAGTGTTCCATGTCTCTGTTAGCATTATTGCATAAAATTGAAAAGAGAAAGCGGCAAAAAATTCTTCTAAACACAATATTGTGTTTTTCACTGACCTAGTATTGAGGCGAATACATTTGTGAGAAACCGTCGAGAACTTTGACACTGCTTGGTTGATATCATTAGACAAATAATGGCAAGTCTCACCCATCGTGCCTTCTTTGAACACAAAGGAATAAACTTAGCATCAGCTATAGTTTACCAAGGTCGTCTTTACTCCTAATAACAGTGGTAACTGCTCCACTGGACTTTCGAGCGAGAATTTTTCCATTTACATACCAGACGAAATCATAGCCTTTTGCTTTTGCCTTCTCTTTCGCAGCTCAAAGAAGTTCGCTGTGGTAACGAGTTAAATTTGATGAGCTGATACAACGTCAGCATCAGTCAGCCGAGGAACTCGAACCCTGTCAGCAACCTGATGTAGTGACGATAATAGGTTCTCGCCAGCAACAACAGGGACACCATGTACAGTCGCGGTCAAAAATACGCGGCCCACGGCTCCAGTCGGCGGAGCGGCCGCGAGCCGCACCGCGGCGCTCGCGTCGGCGCTGCGAGAGTTTGCGCTCTGACGACAGGTATCTCCCTACGTATCGTCCGTATCCGTTACGTATCCGCCCGTTACGTATCGTCCGTTACGTATCCGCCCGAGAGCGAGGGAGATAACTGTCGTCAGAGCGCAAACTCTCGCAGCGCCGACGCGAGCGCCGCGGTGCGGCTCGCGGCCGCTCCGCCGACTGGAGCCGTGGGCCGCGTATTTTTGACCGCGACTGTACTTCCAGGTTCTTCTAGCACAGACATGCTAGAAGAATTCTTCCAAGTGAAACTGTGTGGAAATATGACTGCCTCTAACTTTTGAATACAAACATACACACTTACTGCAGCAAATAAAAAGTTAATTATTCAATTTTAGTTAATTGGGCTCCTGACAGCGATAGTTATAATCTCACTTTGTGTCCCCCTGGCCACATAACTTATTTGCACAAGTGCTCTTCGCATGCCTCCCAGTGCCTAATTTTAAGAAAACCATAAAGCTTAATTTTGAACACGCGGTATGTCTAGAGGCCTGTGTGCTTAGCCGCACATGCTGAAATCATTCACTGCCGTCTGCGTGAAAAACCTATGAGTTGAGCCAACCGCGCTTATAGATAGCCGCCTCTTTAGTTCACGTGCGGAAACGGTGCCGGAAACCGCGGCCAAGCGTTCGACTCAATGTGCGGTGGCTCCGCACCCTAGCAAGATCGAACGTCTTGCCCACGAGCTATTCGCACAAATGCCTGCAATGCTGCGTGTGAGCATGGCCGAAGTAAACGCTCGCGATTGCTTCCTTACGAGCAAAATAATGGCGGGAAAGGTCCCGCGCTAAGTACGGCAAAACACTGCTTCGACAAGCGAGGCAGTATGCCCTGCCCCGCTTGTTGAATGCGGGCGAAAGTCGCGGAATAAATAGTAGATTCAGTTATTAATTCCGCTTTATTGATGTCGTTGCCGGACCAGCCGTGGTGGCGTAGCTGCTTTGGTGTTGCGCTGTTAAGCCCGAGGTTGCGGAATCAAATCCCGGCTGTGGCGGTCGCATTTCGATGAGGGCGAAATGCAAGAACACCCGTGTACCGTTCATCGGGTGAAAGTTAAAGAACCACACATGATCAAAATTAACCTGGAGTCCCCCCACTATCATAGTTTTGGCACCTGAAACTCCGGAATTTATATAGATATGTCATGGCCGTGATGATGTAACGATCCCATTCCAACGCTATTCCTTCTCGCGCTTCGTCTGTGGTCCGAGCGGTGCTCCGCCTACGGGATCACCGGAATCGACCAGCACTGAACGGTGGATGATAAAATAGGAATAAAATGGAGTAAACGACGTCCTTACATTATACTGGCCCACGTCAGTTATTACAAGCAAAATGTTGCAAGGACATACGGATCCTCAGCCATGGGCTAGTAAATGAATCCATTAAAATATTGCCAGTGTATACGACAATACATAGAATAGTTAGAAGCAGTCTAGACCGAGGTGCTGAGTCCATACAAGAGAAAAAAATAAAATGAACAGATATACAAAAGCGGAAGGTTACGGAAGTAAATGTATAAACACCATTTATTTTTCTCAAAGTTAAGCCGGGGTGTTGCATTTTAAGTGTGTAACGTGATTTAATGACGTCAAACATGCACGCATTTTATTTATGCATCCATTACGCAGCTATTCTACTGGGCCCGTATACATAAATAAGTTATGCGAAAACACCCGTGTACTTAGATTTAGGTGCACGTTAAAGAACCTCAGGTAGTCGAAATTTCCGGAGTCCTCCACTACGGCGTGCCTCATAATCAGAAAGTGGTTTTGGCACGTAAAACCCCATAATTTAATACATAAATAAGTTATTTGTTCGTAACAGTAGACAGCAGCCAGTCGTGATGCCTGACATAACTTATTAGTAGCGAAGACAGCCGGCCAATGAATGGCAAAGAGCATTTGTAAACGAAAACCTTTGTGAATTCGGCCATTGATTATCTATGCCTATATTATTCCTTTCTTTATTATTTTGTGGCGTGGATGGGAGAGAACAGTATAGGGGGAGCATAAACCCACTGACCGTGCGTTTAGTATGTATGTTCGTTCGAGTTTGCCCAAGCACACGTTGTTGTAAAGCTTTTCCTTCTTCATATTGACACGTGTACTTATATTTATCGGGCGACCACGTTTCGCCGCCTAACAAATCTGATCGCACAGCGCGGGACGCGCTTGCATGTATCCGAAGTTTCTGGAAAGTTATCGATGCTTCTATCCGCAGTCTGTTGTCGCCAAACCTTGTGTTATCTGATTTATTCGCCTGACGCGAATGGTGTAGAACTTTGTGGAAGGCACGCGGGTCCCAACGATTAGTCTGGAACATTCGACTATTCTGTATAAAAGCCGACGCGCTTGACCCGCTGATCAGATTTTCGACGATCGCCGACTGTGTTCGCCGCTTTCGTTGTGCTATAAGCGTAGCCTGTTTTGTGGGCACAGGTTCGCCCAATAAAATCTAGTTTTGCCTTTCACAGTATTGCTACTGTGTTCTTAACGTCACCACCACGTGACATCTGGTGGAGGTGCTTGTGCGTTCATGTACCGAACGCCCCCGCAAAGCCGCGATCCGAGCCCGATGCCCGAGGACAAAACCAACATCGCCCAAGACCAGCGTGCTAGCCGCAGACTGCAAAGACTGCCCCCAGAGCACGGACTTCTGCCTGAAACGACAAAGAAGATCGTGGTCAAGACAACCCAAATGGCTGCCCCAGTGTCCCCCGTTATCCTACAGCAACCTCGGGACCCATCGACCTTCCATGGAGCAGCAACTGAAGACCCGGAATCCTGGCTGGAGACGTACGAGCGAATCGCGACTTTCAACAACTGGGACTCCGACGACAAGTTGCGGCATGTATACTTCGCCCTAGAAGACGCCGCCAGAACGTGGTTCGAGAACAGGGAGTCGACATTGACGACATGGAACCTGTTCAGTACCGGCTTCCTGCGCACCTTTACAAGCGTCGTGCGCAAGGAAAGGGCCGAAACTATGCTGGACGCCCGAGTGCAGCTACCTAACGAGAACGTTGCCATCTTTACGGAAGAAATGAGCCGTCTCTTCCGCCACGCCGAACCGAATATGCCCGAGGAGAAGAAAGTCCGGCTACTTATGCGTAGTGTGAAGGAAGAACTTTTCGGCGCAATGATACGAAGCCCATCGACGACCGTAGAAGAATTCCTTCGCGAGGCTACCAGCATAGAGAAGACACTCGAAATGCGGAACCGGCAATTCAACCGCCGCACGAGCTCTACAAACTACGCAGGAATTCAGTCACTGGCCACCGACGACCTGCGCGAGACTATCCGAGCGGTCGTGCGGGAGGAGCTACAGAAGCTGTTGCCGTCATCACAGCCTCAAGTGACTTCGATTGCCGACGCCGTGCGTGAGGAGCTCCAACAACAACTCGGAGTAGCCCCTGAATCGCCGCAGCCTCAGCCGCAAGCGATGACATACGCCGCTGTAACCCGCCGTCACGTTCCCCCTCCGCGCCCACGGCTGGGCCCAGTGACGACACATTTCCGTCGTCCACCACCACCCCCGCCGCCAGCACGCCAACCCGTCAACCCACACGGCATTCCAAGGAAGACTGACGTTTGGCGCGCCCCCGACCACCGCCCGCTCTGCTACCACTGCGGAGAAGCCGGCCATGTGTACCGCCGATGCCCATACCGGGAGATGGGACTGCGAGGTTTCGCCGTTAATGCGCCGCGGCCACAGATTGGCGAACGACCTCGCGATATCGCCGACTACCTCGCCGCCACTCAATGGAGCCCTCGACGACCGTCCCGTTCGCCGTCACCAGGCCGCTACCTGTCGCCGCAGCGCCGACCATACACCGGCACAGCCCGGGGCCGCTCTGCGAGCCCATTTCCGGAAAACTAAAAGCAGCAACCGATGGAGGTGCGGTTGCTGTTCGTCGAACTGACGAAGATCCTCCGCCGCCGACGAAGACGACGAAGAAACCATCTCAACGACCTAATGACTACACGCCGCCGTCCCGAAGAAGTCGGGAAGCCAAGACTACACCGACGAAAGACGACTTGACGACGCTACGTTTCAGCTTCAGTTCAACACGACGCAGCCGTGATCCGACGCCAAGACCCAACTGCAACGCCAGACAAAGAACCACCGACCTCGACGTGCTTCTCGACGGCCACGCAGTCACTGCCTTAGTCGACACAGGGGCCGATTACTCCGTAATGAGTGGACATATCGCCGCCCAGTTGAAGAAGGTTAAGACTGCATGGGAGGGTCCCCAAATTCGGACCGCTGGAGGACACCTGATTACACCGACTGGAATCTGCACGGCAAGAATTACCGTTCATGACCGGACTTACCCTGCCACCTTCGTTATCCTCCAACAGCGTTCGCGAGACGTCATTCTCGGCATGGACTTCCTGAACCAACACGGCGCAATCATTGACCTGAAGTCGAAGTCCATAACGCTGTCGGAAGATCGAGCGATACCGCCGGAGAGCTCTAGTAGTGAGTACGCCTTAAGTGTGCTCGAAAGTCAAGTCAGCATCCCACCTCGCTCCAGCATTATCATATCCGTAGGCACCAAAACGCCTGCCGACGTAGAAGGCCTCATCGAGTGTGACCAAGGTCTACTGCTAGACCGTGAAATTTGCGTCGCAAGAGGGATCGCTCGACTGCATGAAGGGAAAACTGAAGTGTTGCTGACAAACTTCAGCCAGGAGTTCAAGCACATCAACAAGGGCACGACGATCGCATACATCGAGGAAATTCAGGAAACCAGCGATGCCTTTGTCCTCTCGGATTCTGTTGCATCTACCCCGACGACCGTAGTTCCCGAGCCAGACTTCGACATAAATCCAAGTCTCCCCGTGATTAAGCAGCAACAGCTCAGAAGTCTGCTTCGACGATACAAAGACTGCTTTTCGACGTCATCGAGGATTCGACAAACACCAGTCGCAAAGCATCGCATAATAACCGAAGAGTGCGCTCGACCACTACGCCAGAGCCCTTACCGAGTTTCGACGCGAGAACGCGAAGCTATAAGACAACAAGTCGACGAAATGCTGCGCGACGACATCATCCAGCCGTCGAAAAGCCCGTGGCCGTCTCCAGTTGCTTTAGTGAAGAAAAAGGACGGAACCCTACGTTTCTGCGTCGATTATCGTCGACTGAACAAAATCGCGAAGAAAGACGTATACCCCCTCCCACGGATAGACGACGCATTGGATCGGCTCTGCAATGCTAAATACTTCTCATCGATGGACCTCAAGTCTGGCTACTGGCAAATTGAAGTCGACGAAAGGGATCGCGAAAAGACCGCCTTCATCACGCCAGACGGCCTCTATGAATTCAAGGTTATGCCATTCGGACTGTGCTCGGCGCCTGCAACGTTCCAGCGCTTGATGGACACGGTTTTAGCAGGATTAAAGTGGCAGACCTGTCTTGTTTACTTGGATGACGTCGTCGTCTTCGCCGGAAATTTCGACGATCACCTTAAGCGGCTTGCGACAGTATTAGAGGCCATCAAGTCATCAGGGCTCACTCTGAAGCCGGAAAAGTGTCGCTTCGCTTACGATGAGCTTCTATTTCTAGGCCACGTCATCAGCAAATCAGGAGTACGCCCCGACCCACAGAAGACAGCTGCCATCGCAAAGTTCTCGCAGCCAACCGACAAGAAGGCAGTGCGCAGATTCCTTGGCATGTGTGCCTACTATAGGCGCTTTGTCAATGACTTTTCACGCATCGCGGAGCCGCTAACACATCTAACCAAATGTGATGTCGAGTTCAAGTGGGAAACGCCGCAGGCCAAGGCATTTCAAGAACTCAAACGACGCATGCAGTCGCCGCCGGTACTTGCACACTTCGACGAGGACGCCGATACCGAAATCCACACTGACGCCAGTAGCCTAGGCCTCGGTGCCGTCCTAGTCCAGAGGAAAGAAGGACTTGAACGGGTGATATCGTATGCTAGCCGGTCGCTGTCAAAAGCGGAAAGCAATTATTCTACGACTGAAAAGGAATGCCTCGCCATCATTTGGGCTACAGCTAAATTCCGCCCTTACCTCTATGGCAGGCCATTCGAAGTCGTCAGCGACCACCACGCGTTGTGTTGGCTAGCTAACTTAAAGGACCCTTCTGGACGGCTGGCGCGGTGGAGCCTCAGACTACAAGAATATGACGTCACGGTAATATACAAGTCCGGAAGAAAACACTCCGACGCCGACTGCTTATCACGCGCCCCCCTCGATCCCCCGCCGCAAGACGACGAGGACGACGACGCCTTCCTTGGGATAATAAGCGCGGAAGACTTCACTAAACAGCAACGAGCAGACCCGGAGCTAAAAGGCCTCGTCGAGTATTTGGAAGGGAATACCGACGTTGTCCCTAGGGCATTTAAGCGCGGGTTGTCTTCGTTTACGCTACAAAACAACCTGCTCGTGAAGAAGAACTTCTCGCCAGTCCGCGCCAGCTACCTTCTTGTTGTACCGTCAGCGCTGCGTCCAGAAATACTGCACGCCCTACACGACGATCCAACCGCTGGCCACCTCGGGTTCTCCCGGACGCTGTCGCGAATACAGGAAAGGTATTACTGGCCGCGTCTGACCGCCGACGTCGCCCGTTACGTCAAGACATGCCGAGACTGTCAACGACGCAAGACACCACCGACAAGGCCAGCAGGATTACTACAGCCGATCGAACCTCCTCGCCGACCATTCCAGCAGCGGATGGATTTGTTGGGGCCGTTTCCGATGTCAACATCCGGGAATAAGTGGATCGTCGTGGCGACGGACTATCTCACCCGCTTTGCTGAAACTAAAGCTCTACCAAAAGGCAGCGCAGCCGAAGTGGCGAAATTTTTCGTCGAGAACATCCTGCTGCGACATGGTGCTCCAGAAGTCCTCATCACCGACAGAGGAACGGCTTTTACAGCAGAGCTCACCCAGGCCATTCTGCAGTACAGCCAGACAAGCCACAGGAGGACAACTGCCTACCATCCGCAGACGAATGGTCTCACGGAGCGCCTGAACAAGACCCTCGCCGACATGCTAGCAATGTACGTCGACGTCGAGCACAAGACGTGGGACGCGGTCCTGCCGTATGTAACCTTCGCTTACAACAAGGCGGTGCAAGAAACAACACAGATCACGCCGTTTAAGCTGGTTTACGGCAGGAAACCGACGACGACGCTCGACGCCATGCTGCAACACGTCACTGACGAAGAGAATGTTGACGTCGCTAGCTATCTCCAGCGCGCCGAAGAAGCCCGACAGCTTGCCCGCCTGCGGATCAAGAACCAACAGAGGACCGACAGCCGACACTACAACCTCCGACGACGCTTCGTCGAGTACCAGCCCGGCGACCGTGTTTGGGTTTGGACACCGATACGCCGACGAGGACTGAGCGAGAAGCTCTTGCGTCGCTATTTCGGACCGTACAAGATCATCCGACGTATTGGCACACTGGACTATGAGGTCGTGCCAGACGGCATTTCGCTGTCACAGCGGCGCCGCTCACGACCTGAAATTGTCCACGTTGTGCGACTCAAGCCGTACCACCAGCGGTGACGAACTTTGGGACTTCGCGTAACTGACCTTTGGACTTGATTTCTTTTCGTTGTTTTGTTAATTATGTTTAATAAGTCTCCTTTTGTGTTTCGCTCTCTTATATTTTTAGCATCGGGACGATGCTTTTTAAGAGGGGGGTATTGACACGTGTACTTATATTTATCGGGCGACCACGTTTCGCCGCCTAACAAATCTTATCGCACAGCGCGGGACGCGCTTCTATGCTTCTATCCGCAGTCTGTTGTCGCCGAACCTTGTGTTATCTGATTTATTCGCCTGACGCGAATGGTGTAGAACTTTGTGGAAGGCACGCGGGTCCCAACGATTAGTCTGGAACATTCGACTATTCTGTATAAAAGCCGACGCGCTTGACCCGCTGATCAGATTTTCGACGATCGCCGACTGTGTTCGCCGCTTTCGTTGTGCTATAAGCGTAGCCTGTTTTGTGGGCACAGGTTCGCCCAATAAAATCTAGTTTTGCCTTTCACAGTATTGCTACTGTGTTCTTAACGTCACCACCACGTGACAATATGTTGTATTTATTACGCGCCCACATGCAGATACGTACAATACTGCTAAGTGTGGTTACCCTCAAATGAGACACACTAGCGCCGCCAGGGTTTGCCAATTATCCACCGCGAAAGGAGCAAAAGTACCGCACCTGTGCATACAAACAAATCTATGAGGCTATATATCCAATCTTCTCGTAGTGGTGAAACAAGGACTGAGATATACACAACACAAGCGATGTCTATCAACTGGGAGTTTATTGGACGAACGGAAATATATACATGAAAAAAAAAAGGCAGTAGGCAAGGAAAATAATGAACATCAAAAAACAACTTAGGCTGGGGCATTATAAGGCACCAGCAGATCTATGACCGGCAGGCAACAAGTTCAGTCGTGTGTATATAGTCGTGTGTATCTCAGTCTTTGTTTCTCGCAATGTTTTCCACTACAAAATGCAATACCGACTAGCCAAGTGTCGCAGCCTTTGCAATCGATCCTCGTTTATGTAGAAGTAATTCCCCTGTCATCCACTGCAATCATTACGGGTCGCAACCGACCGCGCCGCCTATGTTGGTGAAACTGCATGTGTCAATGCGCGACCAAGCTTGCCGTGCTTATACATATTATCCGTGTTTACAGGACTCAGACTCCTGAACAACGTCTACTCCAGATATATAAGTGACGTTCTTTATAGTAGAGGTGACCGTTTCAGCATTCCTGTGGACTTTCGAGTGTGCACTCCTCTTGCCTTCGGGCCGGTATACTTATGACCACGGCCAGTCAGTGGCCTTGAAAGGACAGCTTTCATTGCAGTAAAAGACCTGTTTATTAGTACAGACATGTGTCTAAAATACAAGAGACATTTTTATGAACAGTGGCTCGCGTTCGGTATTGATGTTTTTCCTCTTCTTGGGAATTGCAAGTGCCAAAGTGTCCTTTTTATTTGTATTTTTTCATGTTATTTTTTGTTCTTGTAGACGAAGTCGTACAGCTTCCAGCCTCTCCAACTGGACTTTATTAAAGACTACCCATCTTCAGGCTTTTCATTGATCGCAGTACTGGAGGTTCAAGCACTGTGAGCATGCCTGGGCCTGCCGCCTCATATGTCGGCCAACGGCATTGTACAATATGGCAACGACGAGCCGGCTAAACCACGCCTGCAAACCGCGTTAGCCTCCGCGCTAACCGGATTCCCCTGACGTCGCCTTCCACCAATGTCACGCACATCTCATCGGCTGCATGGACAGCCAGAACTACGAACGTTTACAGGTGTCTGAAACTCTGCAGCACCTGTTTTGCGGCTGCCCTGCCTATCCGCGCGACAGCGGTGTACGCTGACCTTTTCATTGGAATGCGTCCGCAGCCCATCACTGCCCGAAGAGATTCTGTTTCGGGAGTACCTGAGCATGACGTAGCCGCACAGCGGCAACACTTGCTACAAGAGTCATGCAGGGCAAGTTGCATAGCACTAGACAAGACTCGCGGCTTTGAGAAAAAATATTGGGCCGTATTCACAAAGCTTCTCGTTCGTAAGTGCTCGATACCATTGTCTGGTCGCCTTCGTTGTTAATATGTCCAGCATAAAAATTGGCTCGAATTTTCTTTTACAAATAATTGTAACGTGTGAACTGTTTCTGAGTACGAGCCCTTATTCATGGTGTTTCACGTAACCAGAGCCACACCTTAAGAATTTATACATCGTGGACGAATGTGGTTAACGGCACATTGTTCGAAGTCATTTTAGCTACATCTTTAGCCCGTATTCGCAAGTGTGCTTACGCTAAAATTGTATGTAAAACCACTTGACGTAAGTCAATCGTGATGACAGACATATTGTTACCGTAGGCGGCCGGCCAATGGCATACAGCAATTACGAACATATAAAAAGTCGCTCTTTCACCCGAAAGGCGAAGCATCGACTGCGATAGTATATTAGTAGACAGCCATACGAAGTAAAGATATTACTTTTATCGACCGTATAAACTTGTAAACGCTCGCTTACTAACTAAATTAACAAGCATGGTGTCAGCGCGCGCAGGCAAACATCACACTCGATGATCGCGCACACTCGCTGTTAAAACGCAGGCGTGAGGAGGCGCGGCAGCAGCAGCGAGCGAAGTGACCTTCGTGCTTCAACACAAACTGAGCTGTGATAACATGGCACACGCAAAGCTACGAACCGTCGGCTCACCTAGACTCTGTCCCCAAAGCAGACCGCTTTCAAGAGAAAGCCCGCGCGACCGCGTGTTGCTGCAGAGCACCAGTGTAAGTGCTACCGCAATAATTCCTTTTTTCTTTGTGTTTATAGCCACTGTTTTCCTGGAGATTGTTTTCCTGCACGAATTTCCTGCACGAAGCCACCTTCGCTGACCGAAAATGCATTCCTCATTGATACGCAGCCACTTTGAGCCAATGACCAATTACTTTTTGTTAATTTTGTGCCTCCAGAAAAATGTTCAGTTTGTGGGAATTTGTAATATAACTTAAAAAGATTTTACTACAAAGTAAATTTGCACCGCAGTCTTCTATTTTAAGGAATGTGCAGAACGGTTGAAATATGATTGAGGCTCTAACATTTAGAAACTAGCAAGATAATATATTCCAAATTTCGAGAAATAGTGCAAACTGCCTCATATCCAGTTTAAAATGCAAAGTGAGGTGGTTTAAGTGAAGATATGGGAGGCAGTGCATTCGGCAGTTCAACTAAACATATTTATTCAGGGAAGCCTATCGAAACACTTTTTGTTTATATTAACAAAATCGTCGTTAATATATTGCGCCGTTCAATTTCCTCGTGCTGGTTTCTCATAGCCATTCACTGCGCGACACAGATGGCCGGCGCCATGTGGAATTGCATTGCATTGCCATTGGCTGCGACGCCACGTCACCAGCGCGCTTCTACGGATGATAGCGAGCGAAACGCAACACCTAATGTCTTGCTAGCGCGCCAGGTATTGCGTGAGGGGAGAGGGCATCGCCACGACGCCACGTCACCCTCGCTCTCGGAAACCTGTGTTATCCGCGCGTTCCTTGTCCACAAAAGCTCTCGCCTGCGCTCTAACTGCGCCTCGGTAAGGCCAAATCAAAACGCGTCAAGCGTCTCAACGCGCTCGCTTGCCCCCGAGGAGTTCATAATTCGAAGGACCGCTCAGCGGCGTTCAATTGGACACTAATCCTTTCGCATTCACAACTCATAAGAAGTTTTCATAATATTTATTTTTGTGTCAGTAAAGTCCAAAAGCAACACCGCGGAAGGCGCTGCATAGCGGGGAACTCTGGATTAATCTTGACCACCGATGATTCTCTAACATGCAGGGGTGTTTTTGCATTTCGCCTTCAGAGGGAATAAGGCCGCCGCGGACGGGTATCGAATCCGTGCGCTCAGAACGAGAACGATGTAGCCGCAGCTGAACCACCGCGGTGGGCATACGTGATGTCGCACTACGCGTTTTTGACGTCACTTTCGATTCATAGAACTGTGCTGCCGTGAATTGTGAACAGTTATTACGGTGTCAATATGGTACAGCTGGTAGAACCCTCGAAAGGTTTTGCGAATCGTACCACGTTGCAAACGCTCCACCGTGCCACCTACTCCATCGCAACCTTTCTTTCGTGTGATGCTGCAAAAAATGTCACTTAGCATCCATTATACAGTGGATTTGATAATTTTGTTTGACTCTGTTGTCACATTATCGGAAAAATAATCAAAGATTATAATTTCTGGAAAACGTCTCTTGCCAATCTTCCAATTTGTGAGAAAGACTAACAACAAGTGATATAGCAAATAGCCCAAATTCCTCTTTCGAAGCATATGAAAAAGTGGTTGCAACATGGCCGGTATGTTCATGCAGTAAAATCTTCGCACTGTCTTGAGCAATAAAAATATAGCGTGTCCCAAAATCCCGGGACCGAATTCACAAAGCTCGTCGTGCGTAAGTGATATTTGCCATTGGCCAGCCGCCTTCGCTAATAATATGTTCAACATCAAGATTGGCTGGAATTCGCTCTTACAAACTACTAGCGTAAGAGCCAAAATAACTTCTTGGACAAGTTGGCGCTTAGGATTGTTAGCATGAGAACGTTTTATGAATACGGGCCCCGCATTACAATTATCTAGCTGTTTTTAGATTAGTTCTGAGCTCACTGAGGTAACCCGATTGGTATTCGCTTATAGATAGGTGGATTCTAAGGCGCGGCTCAACACTTCCGGGAGTTTCCAGCAGAACCCTTGTTTTATTATCCTCCTGTGAAACACGCTTTTTGGAAGAAGTGATGGCTCGGAAGATAAACTTGTACGAGACACGGTGAACTTTAAACTCTTTCCAGACCTTCTAAATCTGCAAAGGGGCCCTATAGAGATTTGCGAAGGCCTCTCGGTGCCCCTTGTCCCACCACAGCTTTGGTGAACTCGTCCAGCCCCCGCCGCTACTATGGGAGGCAGACGGGTGCTGCACTCGGGTACCTACCGGTAAAATAGCCCGCTCCCGGCCCAATTCTCAGCAAATACGGGAGCTCCAGACGCTTGGAAGGACCTGATGGGAAGTTGCCGGCATGTAACTGCCAGGCTGCTTTTCTTTTTTAACCACAGCGGTGGTGAAATGGTAGAGCGCACGCGCCTCGTGCGCGCGAGGTCCTCGGTTCGAATCCCGGTGCCACGGGAAACCCACCGGTATTTCTAACGGGTATAGGGATGTCCAATGACCAGGTGCTCGTTAGTTTATGGATTCTCATCTCGAAAGGGCATTTTCGTGATGAGAACCCACATCCATCTCTTTCCGTGGCAACAGCGAGCGATGTTCCCAGTGCGAGGGTTAGGGGCGGCACTAAGCTTTAAAAATAATTTGCTTGCCTAAAATAAAAGAGTATTTTGAAGAAACTCCTGTAAAAAATTATTTCTGAGTTGAAATACCAAACGCACGGCTTCTATGCAGTTTGAGTTGTTGTCCAAATGCATAAGGTTTCACAGCGAACTTGTTAAGGGGCAGTTCCGCAACGGTTTTCATGTGGCGTTGACGGCCAGCATGCGACAGCGTAAGCGATATCAAATGCAACGCAACGTATGCGGGAGTCGCGAATCAGCTTTGAAATATATTTATCAAATATTAAAATAACACATACCTAGCGTTATACCTGTTCAAATAGACCACAATCTCTTTGGGAGGTTTTTTCAGCCAGCAATGTTTAATTTCTGTATCCCGCTTCGTGGCTCCACGTTTTGGGCCAGCCGGGAGCCTGTATGACTGCGGCGATGAAAGCCGACGGTGCGGCGATGCCGCGCAGCCTGCGTGGGAGCCGCCACTAGGAACAGCCAGCCATGGCCTCGCTCACCCGCCCCTGCTGCGTTCGATTTTAAATCCGTTAAGTTCCAGGAAGCTGCGTGATTCGGAGTAAAATCGCCTGCCCAGTGGCAGAAACTCGCCAGAACGCTCGAAGATGCACCCCAAGACATCGCAGCCAAGGCTTTCCCTGTGGTTTTTTGTTTACTACAACGTTAAAGCAATAAATCAAATATGGCTGACTGACCAGAACTATAAATGTTCCGGAACTATACTAGCGGCCGGCGGCGAGCACGAGCTGCGCACTGGCGGCCCGCGTTCTAAACTGCAGGGGAGCTCTCCGGCTTGTTCGATTGCATTCCCGGAGACGCGAGCACCATCGCTGCGCCCGCTTCACAATTCCTCTGGCGCTCTCAATATAGAGGCGTGAACAAAATGTGCGTGAAGCAAGGCGGTGGTGCTGTAAGGGGCCCTGCAAGAAAATATTGCCTTCTGCGCCCATACATGCTTTCTTTGTGCCCTTTGTGGGACAAGGACGAACGCAGGCGTGCGAGCTTGGAAAGACATTCAGGCAGCGCGAAAGGCCTCAGTGCTTGTTTCGGCTGTTCTAGAGTTTTCGTTTTTCTTCTTTTTTTTCAGCCACATGCTGCTATAGGACACAGCCGGCGTGAATAAACCGCGTTGAAGGCTTAATTACGCTCGATCACTCGTGCACTATCAAGGTGGCTTTCAGAGGCTCTCTAGTCAGCATGTCGAGCCTACGCGTACGGCCATCTGCATAAAGTAGCACGCGATATCCTCAACCACCTCAACGAAGTACTCCGCACCACGATAATCTGGATACCGCGGAATACGAAGCCGTCTCCGGAAACCATCGTGCCCACACGATAGCCAGAGGTCACTGCAACCGGGCGCTTCAAGAGACGCCAGAAGATCCCCGTCCACAAACACTACACACTTAATATGAAATGCACTACCGCCTTTGGAGAAGAACGATGCCGTCACCGCACCCATCCCTAACCAGAGCTGTAGCCACGGCCTACAGGCAACTGCAGACCAACGCCTATCCTCACCTCACGCTCCTCCACGCGATGTACCACACCCTTTATCAACCACTTGGTCTTTTCTGTATACAGAGCGAGCTACCCTATACCATGCAACATGGGCCTGCCAAAAAAATTCCTATTAACTCCCACAGCCGAAACGCAGCGCACGAGCAGTGGCAGATGGTGCTGACCGGGTCGGCATTGGAGGATCAGCGAAAGCTGATCGCCAAAGTGATGCCACCCGCCGCTGGTGCCCTCGACCGAAGGCTCCACCCACCACGGGGTTCCACCCCTCTCCGTGCCCCATCAAAATAAAGTTTACTATTTCTCTCTCTGTTCCCACTGTGCGAGACAATCTGAGTACTTGTCTTTGTTATAAATACGTATGCTTTAAAAAGTTTGGAAGTAACAAAGAACCAGCATAACAGGCAGTTTTGTCAAGATTGTTTTCGCGTACGTGTTGGACAATAAAGCGTGTGTACAAAAAGCCGC
The DNA here is from genome assembly GCF_023375885.2 of Dermacentor andersoni. Lineage (NCBI taxonomy): Eukaryota > Metazoa > Arthropoda > Arachnida > Ixodida > Ixodidae > Dermacentor > Dermacentor andersoni. The sequence goes on from NC_092814.1 coordinate 240,886,883, forward strand.
GACATCCCACGCCCCGTGAGAATCGATGTTATGCGAAGCAGTGCGCGGGGAGCCTACGAAGTTAACGGAACGACCATGAGAGCAACAAGACGTGGGCGGCTGTTTCATGACCTAGATGACACGCATGTCAGGACATTCTTGTCATGACTTATCAGTTATGTTCATCATACACTCTTGTCGGACTGTAAAAATTTTGGTACATACCAAGTTAACGAAACGACGATGAGAGCACCACGACGTAGGCGTCTGTTTCGTGACCTACATGACACACATGTCATGATATTCGTGTCATGACCGATCATTTATGTTCATCATACACTCTTGTGATACTATGCAAATTTTGGTACATACCAAGTTAACGAAACGACGATGAGAGCACCAAGACGTAGGCGTCTGTTCCGTGACCTACATGACACACCTGTCATGATATTAATGTCATGACCGATCATTTATGTTCGTCATACAAACTTGTCATACAATGACAATTTTGTTACCTATCAAGTTAACGGAACGACCATGAGAGCGCCAAGACGTAGGCGAATAGATAGATAGATAGATAGATAGATAGATAGATAGATAGATAGATAGATAGATAGATAGATAGATAGATAGATAGATAGATAGATAGATAGATAGATAGATAGATAGATAGATAGATAGATAGATAGATAGATAGATAGATAGATAGATAGATAGATAGATAGATACTGTCAGCAAATAATCGCCAACGAATACTTCGCATTTAAAAGTGCGTGCCTATTTACGCTGACCCACCTGATCTTTAAAGCCTAGGAATGGAAGCCGCGACTTCATGTTCAGCTACTGAACACCACAGCCGCTGAGACACAACGGCGGCTAACATGCGTGCATTGTGGACAACTACCCCGTGAAAATGAGTCTAGAAGTACGATAAGAAATTAAAATGAGCACGAGTGCTCAACATTGCATTTTCCTTTGACATATCTGTTTGAAGTCAGTGCATACGAGGCCGCCCCCCACACCACGTGTAAAGGGGTAACCAGACACATCGACCTCAACGACGGTGCATCGGACCTGGAACGTAACATCGTCAACGAGAGAAACCCGCTGTCCTTGGCGGTCAAGAGAATTAAGAACACAGGCACAATCATCATTGCTTTCGATGGACTCAAGGTTCCGAACTTCGTACGCTATGGCCCAGTCCTTGTGAAATGCTTTCTTTATCGCAAACAGGTCGATATTTGCTACGCGTGCGGCAAACTCGGCCATCGTGCCGACGTTTGCCCGACTCCCGAAGTGTCCACCTGCAGAGGATGTGGGGTAGTCAACCCGGACGATCAACACCAGTGCACGCCAAAGTGTGGGTTGCGCGGGGGCCCACACCCTACGGCGGACAAAACGTGCAAGGAGAGATTCCAGATCCCGTACGTCATCAGAAGGAGACGATGGGAGAGTGCGACGGTGGAAGCTTCGACAAATGGGGCTTCGTCAGCAGCACATAGCAGCAACAGCAAGAAACACTTGGAGCAACCTCCACCGCAAGAGCCTAGGGGGCGCTCCCGATCTAGGGGACGCTCTCGCTCCAGAGGGAGCCCCCGGAGTCGCTCTCGATCCAGAGGGCGCTCTTGTTCCAGAACCAGGACCAGTTCACGCTCCAGGGGTCGCTCGGGATCCCGGCGCCGAGGCAGTCAAGTCCGGTTCAAGTCCTGCTCGAGGTCCTGCTCCAGGAATCGCCGACCCGAGTGCTACCCGACCTGGGCCGACCGAGTTCGAGGAACGCCGGAAAAGGTAACGCGGGGCTCACCGCCAGAGCATGATAGAGGTAACAACAGACTAGACAACTTGAGCGCGAAAACGAGATGATGAAGAACACAATAGCTGGACTGATGACAGAAATTGCCGAGGTTAAGAAGGGCGTTCAACCCGTCATGGCTGACAAGCCGCCAGCCACTCCCCAGCCAATGGAAATCCCCATGGTTGAGAAGAGCGATACGGATAAGCAACCGGCCGCTCCCCAACCAATGGAAGTCCCCGTGGTTGAGAAGATCGATACAGAGAGGCCCGCTAAAAAGAGGGCAATCGCTAACGAGCAAGAAAGAGCACCAGGCAGAGCCAAATCGGAGACTCGCGAGTTGCGCTCCGCTCTCAGTGACAGCATTAAGCCGATAAATGAAAAGTTGTCGCTCTTCCAAAGCAACATGGCTTCCATAGAGGAGCGCACTAATCAGCGGATCAGCAAAATTGAATCCTTCTTAGAAAACGTTGTAGCACCTGTGCTGGTACCTAAAGCTCCTACACCACCAGCAACAGTATTGACTAGTAACAGCACAGCAACTCAAGAGCAATACGATAGCCACTCAAACTAGCTCATTCAAGATGTGGCAATGGAATTGCAGGGGTGTCCTTCCCAAGAGGGCTCCCCTGCAACAATATATTCGCTCACACGCAGAGAAACCAAATGTTATCATTTTACAAGAAACATTCATCTAACGTCACGCTGTCTGGCTACAGGCCCGTAGCAAAGCACGAACAAGGACGGGTGATCGCCGTACTCGTTAGCAACAAGCTAATCCACATCACTCACGACCTTAAGATGACCGCAAGTAAAGTCGAATACATGATGATAGAGATCATCTCTAGCCCAAGGAACCGCGAAAGTATATTCATCCTGAATGTCTACAGTAGTCCCAAAGCTCCAAGACAACGCTTCAAAGCCCTAATCACCAAGGCCACGCAACTAGCGCGCGACTCCCCTTTGATCATAGTTGGTGACTTCAACGCGCCGTACCACACTTGGGGCTACCAATATAACACTAACAAGGGGGAGGGCCTCTGGCGTGAGGCTCTAAACCTAAACTTGATGCTAGTCACGGACCCAGCGTTCCCCACCAGATGCGGAACATCGTCGAGCCGTAACACGACACCGGATCTCACCTTTGTCAGGAGCATTGCAGCGGTCAAGTGGACGAACCTCGGGGTAGACTTTGGTAGCGACCATTATATCTTGGCCATGCACCTCCAAGTCGAGCAGAAGAGACAGCGCATGTTCCAGTACACAGACTGGGACAAATTTCGCAAAATTAGGGAAGAGCGAACGGAGAGTGAGGACAAGCCTAGCCTCGAACAATGGGTTGCACAGGTTAGAGACGACATCAAAGCTACCACCAAAGTGGTTTGTATTGACCTCCCGGTGGAAAAGATGGACAGCCGTCTGGCTCACCTGTTGGAGGCCAAGCAGTCCCTCCTCGCCAGGTGGAAAGGACAACGGCTCAACCGCAGGCTCAGAAGAAAGATATCGGAAATCAACAGAACTATAGAGGAACACTGCAGAGCCTTCTCTAAACAGCAATTGGATGAGGTGTGTAACTCGATCGACGGGCAGATGCGCAACGGGGGCACCTGGAACCTCCTAAAGCATCTCCTCGATGAAGCGAACACTAAAACCAACCAACGCAACATACTGGCGCGCACTCTACACACAGCCAAGCGAGAATATTCGAGCAAGGAAATTTTATCCAAACTCGTGCAGAAGTACCTATCAGTCGCATCGGGCCCTACACCACCTTCCCCTGACTACGAAGGCTCCGAGAACCCTGAGCTCGACGCAGAATTCGGGATTGAGGAGATCAGGCAGGCGCTCCACGCCCTCAACGGCAGATCGGCTCCGGGTCCGGACAAGATCACAAACAAAGCTCTACGGAACCTGGACGAGAAGTCCATCGAATACCTAACGGACATCATTAACCAAGCATGGAGCAGTGGTAAAGTCCCGGAAATGTGGAAATCGGCCAACACCATTCTCATCCCCAAGCCAGGCAAGCCGCCCAGCCTCGATAACCTCCGCCCAATTTCGCTCACATCGTGCGTGGGGAAGGTTGCTGAGCACGCAATCCTAAACAGGCTTTCACGCTACCAGGAGGACCACGACATTTACCCACACAACATGATCGGCTTCAGGGTCGGACTCTCGACGAAGGACGCGATGAAGCTCATCAAGCATCACATTATTGACTGTAATACGCGGGACACGAGAGTCATACTAGGTCTAGATCTGGAAAAGGCATTTGATAACATTCTTCACTCGTGCGTTTTAAACACAATATCGAGCCTAAACCTGGGGAAGCACTTTCATTCCTACACGAGATCTTTCCTGTCAAACAGAGCAGCCACCCTTAAGATCGCGGACCTGACTTCAGACATGATCACGCTGGGGTCTAAGGGGATGCCACAAGGGGCAGTCATATCCCCAACCCTCTTTAACCTCGTCATGATTGGTCTATCCAGGACACTCGCTGCTATTGACGGTATCAGTCATACCATATACGCAGACGACGTTACCATCTGGTGTATGGGAGGTAGTGACGGACAGGTAAAGACGGCCCTGCAAGAGGCGATTGATGCTACCGAGAGATAGCTTGAGTCCACGGGCCTTCGGTGCTCACCGCACAAGTCGGAACTGCTACTTTATCGACCCAAGCGCAGAGGCTCGAAACCAAAGGGATGGAAGCCACTCGCCGAATGCGACATAAGACTGCGCACAAACGACGGAGGCTATATTCCGAGGGTGGATGCTATCCGGATTCTCGGCATGATGGTAGAGTCGAGTGGTTCAAACAACCAAACAGTGCTGCGACTCACCAAGAAGACGGACAATGCCATCAGACTAATCAGAAGAGTGGCCAACCGGCAGCAAGGCCTCGGAGAAGATAACCTCGTGAGATTGGTACATGCGTTCGTAATGTGTCATTTCACTTACGTCGCAGCCATGCACAACTGGCAAAGATCGGAGCGGGATAAGCTCAATGCATTAATCAGGAAGGCAATCAAGAGAGCTCTCGGCCTCCCCATATACACTCCCACGGAAAGCTTACTTCAACTTGGCATGCATAACACGCTTGACGAAATAGCGGAAGCACAGGAGAGGGCCCAGTTCGTCAGGCTATCTACCACACAAGCTGGAAGACACATCTTACAGGAGCTGGGTGTTCCCCCCAGAGTAATCAAAACAAAGTTCTGCAGCATCCCTCGAGAGCAGCGGGACCGCATCACTGTCGCCCCGATCCCACGAAACGTCCATCCAGAACACAACGTGGGAAGACGTCAGGCGCGCGCGAAGGCTCTCCTGGAAAACGCTGGTGAACGGGCTTCGGAGAACAGTTTCGTAGACGCAGCGCGCTACGCCGACGGACAGGCCTTCGCTGTAGTTGGCGTAAATCATGAAAGGCAAATAACGAACGCAATCTCGATTCGGACGACGTCCTCTGAAATCGCAGAGCAGGCTGCAATAGCGATGGCCTTATTGGACGACAAAAGGACATCAATCTACAGTGACTCGATATCAGCTGTTAGGGCATTTGCCAAAGGAACCATATCCGAGCTGGCCCTAGGGATATTAGGAAGCAAAGAAATCAAGCCACACACATTGATCTGGTTTCCAGCCCACATGGGACAGATCGAGGGTGCCCCGCCCAACCTCAATGAGTCGGCACACGGAGCTGCGCGAGGGCTCATCAACCGCGTAGCTACCGTGCAGCGTGACGCCGGGGGTACTGACAATCGGTACTCTCCTTCCTCGTACACCGAAATTACTGAGCACTTTTACTAGGCTCGGAGGTTCTACCCCCTCCCACACTGCAAACTCAATAGACCTCAGGCTCTGACACTAAGGCTTCTACAGACGGGGGCATACCCAAACCCCCTACTTCTTCACAAGACGTACCTCGAAATTCACACGACAAATGCATGTGCACTATGCAATGACTTAGCGAACTTACCTCACATGCTCTGGCGATGTCCCGCGTTACGCGGCGATGAAAGTAACACTTCTTCACGCTGGGATGCTGTCCTACACAGCCCCAACCTCGAAGAACAGTTATGGGCTGTCCAACGGGCCCGCGACGCGGCGGAGAGGCTCGGCCTCTCTGTCCCTACGTGGGAGCGGCCCGCTGCGCGCTAGGGCGCGCCCTAAAGGACCCTAATAAAGTTTTTCATCCATCCATCCATCCATATCTGATTTAAGCAACAAGAAAGCAATATTATATAGATCTTGTTAACTGTTACCCGAGCCACTTTGTAAATGCACCTAGAGTACCGGGTCAGGACAGGGCGTTCTCAAACGCGTGAAACAGGTGCCGGTCCCGCCCGGGGTTAAGTCATGTTTCTTTAAACTTTAAAGCCGATGAATACATAGATGAAGGAAAGAGCATTATTTGTTGCGTGGGGTACGCATTGTTTTATTTGTAGGAAACCCGAAACCATTGAGCACGTCTTTATTGATTGTTTCAATGCAATGTTCTTTTGGCATATACTACAGCGCACTTTAAAAAGAGATTTTCCTTTAGACCAATACACTGTCTGATTCCTTGCTTTAGAGGACGAACATGACGTACCTCTTGATGCTTCTGGTGGTGGTGGTGGTGGTGGTGATGTTGAAGCAGGCGGGGTTAGCCTGCCATACACAGCCGGCAATTGTTCCGCCTGATCCTCCTTCGAGTTGAGATCAGGGGTGTGTCACCAGGTGTCGATGAGCCCCGTGTCCCGCAGGAAGGCTATCAGCAGTCGTTGCGCTCTCTTCCTGAATGCCGCGGGCCCACCGGGGAAAACAACGTCTTCAAAGGTACTGTGCGTAAGACCGCTCTTTTGTAGGTTGTCGACCATCGCTTTTCTTTCTGTGTCAAACTGCGGGCATAGCCAAATGAAATGTTCGATGTCACCAATGTCACCACAGAAAACACAGAGTGGGGAAGCGCGAAGCCCAGTCTTGAATAACCAAGCTGGGGTGTACGCAGAGTCGGTCCTGATGCGGTATAAAAGCGTCGCTTGTTCGCGTGTGAATCCATGAGTCACACAGGATTCGTGTGGATTCTTGTGCATCTCTCTAAAGTGAAGGCGGATTGCACCCTTAGGGTTTTGAAAAGCTTTTGGAGCTTTCACTTTTGGGACACATGTCAGCGCTAGGCGTGCAAAGGCGTCAGCTTCCTCGTTTCCATCAATTCCTACGTGTGACGGAATCCACTGAAACCTTATGTTAAATCCTTTGCTCGTTAGGTCGTCAATCAGTGCCAGAGACTGCCTTGTAAATTTATCTAGAGGTAGGCCCCGATGTAATCTCTGTAATGCTGACTTGGAATCCGCGAGCACCACGACATCTCGTGCAGAAAAGGCCCGTAGTTTCCGCAAAGCCGCGGTGATTGCGGCGCTTTCTACTGTTGTAGAGGAAACTACGTGATCCAGTCGGCCAGACCATGACACATCAAGGGATGGTATGCAGAATGCCGCTGCACAGCTAGCTGTTTGTGCGCACACCGAACCGTCTGTGTACACTTGTAGATGGCTTTGAAACACAGTGCTCAAGTGGTCCAGCACAATAAACTTTGCTTCGGCAGTTGAAATGGTGCGTTTCGTCGGTAGGTGGGGTACATTGAGGCTACAGGTAACGTCCGGAAAAGACCATGGCGGGTCAAGGCGACTTCGTTTAGGCCATTCCAGTCCTAAATATCGGAAGGTGTTCAGCGCCGCATGGAAATGTGAGCGAGTTCTTGCTTTTAGCCGCCGGAGAATCGCCGTGCCTGCGTGTGACTCGCCCAGTCCTAATAGCTGCGTCAGCAAGGCTTGAGATGCCAAGAGGCGGAGTGGAAGAGACTCTGTCTCATTAGTGACTTTCTTGTTTGAAGTCGCCGTTGGAACTCCCATCGTCAAGCGAAGTCCCTTTCTGTGCACTGCCTCCAAGCGCTCGAATTGACTCAATGACGGTGATATCAGAGGGAGCTGATAGAGAATGCGGCTTGTTATCAGTGCAGTGTTCAGTTTAAGCATGGATGTAGGATTGTTTCCCCAACGTACACCTGCCAATCGACGAAGTGCGTTGACTCTTTGCACTGATGCAGCCACAACACTTTCGACCGCACCACGCCATAGTAGCTTGTTGTCGATGGTGACACCCAGGAATCGAACATGAGTTGCACGAAGAATTGAATGCCCTCTGATATTCAGCGTCAGACGTGTTGACTTGCGTCTCACTCCCGGGAAAAGCATGAAGGCAGATTTTTCTGCTGATAAAGATAGGCCAAGCGTCGATAAGTGGCGATCGATAGTGGAGATTGCGGCCTGGGCTATCCGGGCCAAACGTTTGTGTTGGTACCCCGAGATCCAAATGCAGATGTCATCTGCGTAGATGGACATTTTAACTGCAGTCCGACCTACTTTCAGGGCATCTAAAAGGCTGGCCATGGCAACGTTAAAAAGCAAGGGAGATAGGACACTTCCTTGTGGAACGCCGAGGGAAATTCATCGCTTCTCACTCATTATACTTCCGAGCTCAACTTGGACACACCGATCACTGAGAAATTCATGGACGAATCGAAGGGCATTTCCCGAGACGCCCATGGCTCGGAGTCCGTTGATGATGCCTGTATGAAGCACACAGTCGTATGCCTTGGCGACGTCCATAAAGATGGCGAGTGTGGAAAGGCCGTCTACGCGATGGTGCTTGATATGGCTTAGTAGATCCAAGACACTGTCCTGGGCACTCAACCGTGGACGAAATCCGGTCATACATGATGGCAGTCTATTCCCTTGCTCAAGATACCATGTTAACCTCGTACATATTAGTCTTTCCATCAACTTTGATACGCATGATGTTGGCGATACTGGCCGATATGAGGTGAGGTTTGCAGGATCCTTTCCGGACTTGAGCACTGGCACCACCCATGCTGTCTTCCACGCTTCTGGGATCTCTCCTGTGCTCCAGACGTGATTAAATATGTCCAGAAGGGCTCGTTTTCGTTCATATGGCAGATTTGTCAGCATCTGATTGCTGATCAAATCGGGACCCACAGCACAGAGTCTTCTTAATTTGCTAAGCGCCAAATCCAACTCACGAAAGGTGAACGGCGTATCCATGGTATGGAATGCTTCAGACAACAGAGGGTTCGATACTCCTGCTGATCTGCCAGATGTGTATACGTCTGCAAAATCTTCTGCAAGGGTTTGCAAATCTTTTCCTTGCTTTAAAGCAAGTGCTTCGAATGGCCTGTGTAGGCGAATCTTTCCGGATAGGCTATTCATTACTCCCCATATCCTTGTCATGGGAGTAAACGCCGATAAGCTCTCACAGAAAGCAGCCCATTGAACTCGTCTTAACCTTTTTGTGTGACGACGGATGACAGCGTTTATCCTGTTGTATTCAGTTTTCGCAGATGGATTTCCCGTTTTTCTCATTAGTTTTCGCTCCGCTCTCCTACGCGCTGCGCAGAGGTTCTTTAGTTTCAAATCAGGAGTAGGGAAATGATCTGGCAGTTTCAACATTGAAGTAGCCACTCTTTTGCTCCGCAGCATATCTGCGAACAGCTCACCGGGGGATTCATCCAACGCTTCTCTGTATGTGTCCCAGCGTGTCACAGCACAGAATTGTCACCCAGCAGTGTGAAATCCGGTGATGTTGGTGAAGATCGGAAAGTGGTCACTGCCCATCCTGTCTGGGGCCGTTGTTGACGATACGACAAGGTCTGTAGAATGGATCACGAGGTCTATGGCACTCCATGAATCTGGTGGTCTGAAGAAAGTCGGTTTGCCATCGTTCGCGATACATAAGTCAGCAGCATCCGCGGCTGCGACAAGTTCCTTGCCTCGGGAATCTGCAGTCTTATCTCCCCAAAGCGAATGATGTGCGTTAAAGTCGCCACAGATTATTCTAGGAGTGGGGAAACGAATGCAAAGGTCCTTTATAAACGCCTCCATGGAGACCTTTCAGCGCGGACTTATATACACCGACACCACACTGAGTTTTCGTTTTCCTAGGCACACTTGCACAGCTGCGACTTCCAAGAAGGTAGAACAAAGGTCTTGCACTGGTAAGGTGACGTGAGGTATTTCTCGCCTGATGTATATCATCGCACTTCCATTTGCAAATGACGGTATACTCGGATTTCCATGTCTGATGTACCCTGGGATCGTCCTTCCATTTGGGAGACCGGCCTCTGAGAGGGCTAGAATTGGTATAGGTATGTCTCGAAGGAAAAGGCTGAGTTGAGAAAGACGCTGTAGAATACCGGCGCAGTTCCATTGCATTATTAAGGGCACTTTTGGACGACGGAGTGGACCAAGTGGGCGAGAAATTGCCATTATGCTACTGAGGGTATGTGGAAGTAGAGCAGAGTATTACTGACTCAAGAGCCAGCACTGCTTCCAGCATATCCTTCGTTGAACTAGCAGGCATCTTCGCGACGTGGGAACGTAGTGCCGTGAACAAAGCGCGTATCACATGCTGGAAGTTTTACTGCTGACTGTTTGCAAGTGGTATTTGAGGTCGGTTTACTGCGGCCGCATAGGTGCGTTTTTCGGACTCTTTTCGAGCAGGTTTCTCAGCGGCTGTGACCGTTTGCGCTGGCTCAATAACTTCGTTTATCTGTGTGACGCGGGAAATGAGATGCGTACTCTGTTTCCAAGCCATTTAGTTGTGGCGCTCTGGATGTCTTCTTCGTGTTCGATGGTGCGCTTGCACTCTTTGGACCCAGAACAAACAACTTATTTCTTCGCTGAGCAGCTGTCCGCGCAGGACATCGACCGTAGCTAGCAGGATGGTCACCGCCACAATTTGCACACACGAAGTTGTCTTTACTTGCACACGTCTTAAAGTCATGAGGTCCCCCACAGCGCTTGCACCTCTGTTCCCCACGACAGTACTTAGCGATATGTCCAAAGCGCTGACACTTAAAACAGCGTGGTGGTGTCTCCACGTAGTCGACAAGCTCGTGTCTGGTGAAACCAAGGTTGATCTTCTCCGGGCGTTCAGAATTTGGAGCAAATGTGAGAACCACCGAGTTAGTGCGCCTTGACTCCCATTCAGATGACGAGGTTTGGACCCGACGGATGATTCTTCTTGCATGGAATACTCCCTGAGGTCTCAGGTATGTGAGCAGCTCTTCATCCGAGTACCATTTAGGGACTCCTCTAACAATGCACGTGTTTTTCATATAACTGTGTGGGACACGGGCAGATATGACTATGCCGCCGATATTCTTGGTCTCTAGAAGGACGTTGGCTTGTCCTTCTGTCTCTACATCTAAGAGCAATGCTCCCTGTGCTGTTAAGTGGCTCTTCACTGGTGCTCCACCGAGAATCGTTTCAACCTCAGAATACAAGACAATAGGGTTTACTTGCCTTAAATCATCTCTTTCGGATGCTGCAGTGATCAACACTGGAATGCCCTCCGCCCTGTCTTTACGATGGCGCACAATTCGGAAACCACCCTCGTCCATGTCTAGGTCTGAAGAGTTCGCCACGTTGTCGTCCTCGATGATAGTTGACTCGTCTTCAGATTCACCAGTGTCTTGTCGCTTGCAGTCAGGCTGGCTTGTACAAACCAGCTGGCGTTTCTGACCCGGTGTCAGCCCTTGGGAGGTCATGGCGGGGCGCTCGTCGGTGCCAGCTTGGTTCGTTCTAGCACCTTGTGAGGCGGCGGGTGGCGCAGCACCCGTCGGTCTCCGATACGGAAGGTACCTTTTCGAGTCGACAGACGTCTTGAACCGTTCTGACCAGTAATAATACCAGAAAATTACGAAAATAATGATAAATGTAGGCAGAGCTACTCAGACAGGCTAGCAGCAGGTTCGTCGTCTTCTTCTTCCTGGCCGGTATAGCATATACAGAAGTTGCATAGCACATAGACACGGCAATCTCAAGGCGCATTCTACGCAGTTGTATTTCTGCACGTTGACGGCAGCGCTCATTGGCCCCTATAGCCTTCAGTCATGTGCCCGTAGCTGCGTTGCTCGCTTCGAGAAGCTTACTGCAATTTCGCAGTACTAGTTGGTTACAGTTTTCACTGTTCTTGATTTCTGTGTTGCTTAGCCTGTTTTGAGTACATTCTGTGTAAAAAAGAAAAAACTTGAAAAGAAAGAGAGAGACGTATCCTACGGATCTCTGAAATTCCAGATCTACTCAATGCTGATTGCTTTTCGAAGATCACTTGTGAAGCGTTTATAGAGTACATAAACCTACCATAAACTAAGAGGCTAGTAATGCTCCCTTGCTCTCTAACACATCTTGATGTCATTTATTACACAGGTATCCCGCAAATGAATGAAGTGAATCCCGCAAAAGGTTCCGTCGGAGGTCGCGTTATAAAGGAAGAAAAGAGGAACGTTGACATCGTGCTTTAGGTACGCCCCCGGCAATTTAGGAAGCTGAGTGGAGCCAGCTGCGGTCGACATGGAAACACAGCATGCAGGGCAGCGCAGGCGATCTGACATATGTCAAATGGTGTGACAGGATTGCAATCTGTGCAACAACTTGCACTACGAACGAGCGCAAGCAAGTTCAACCACCGCGGCGACGTGGGCATGTATGTCCACCACCACAAGGCTTGAGTTGACCGCGACAGATAGTACATAGTTTGCCCCACACCTACACACGCAATCCAGGGCACTTTATCTTAATGACGGAGCGCTAAATCTTTTATGACGTTATCCACTGAAGATAATGCGTACGTTCGGCATTCTTACGGAGCTGTCACGATTAGCCTACAAGAAAGGCGGCATCTGGTAGTCGAACGCGCGTGCAGGAACTACTCAAGCAAGATGCCGACTTGCTTTACGCTGTATGCATGAGTGCTATATGCAAGTGCATCTTCAAGTATAGCGGTACTCAAGAGCCAATTTGAAGCCTCGGTCAAAGCATGGAAGTGGCTAGGTGTTGAGGAGGATGATTTGCTTTTTGTTTGTATTTCTCGTGAGTGCACCACCACCCACGTGGTGCAAATATTAAGTACCCGATACTACACCCTTGTGCTTCATAGTTCTCTCCGTGCAAACAGCTCGGCGTTCACCCAGGGAAGACGCCAGCTTCTTCAATACTCTCAGAAAAGTACATATCGTAATTATTTTCCTGCAGCCAATATGGTTAATGCCCCGACTGTGATAGCAGCAGCAGGTATGTGTACGTTTGCGCGGCACTATTTCATGATTAGGGCAACGATAGACAGATAAACAGCTTTATTGAACCAAAGATGATCGATGCGTCAAAATCTTCTTCGAGTCCATAGGCTCGCTAGTGCGGTCCGCCAGGCAGGTCTGGATGCACTACAACAGGTATCATCGGCGGTCAACCAGGCTGAGAGGCGTCCGTGTGCCACCGGGGAGAGGGAAAGGCTGGTGAGGACAGGGAAAAGGTGGTGGCATTGGGTAAACATGTCCGGAGTACACGCACAATCTTCGTGTCATCTGAAGTGCGTGAAAAAAAAGGCTTGGTTTAAGCATACTCTATCGACTGAAAGGAATAATTATAAGTGAGCCCCTAGATTGTTTGATCACTGCCGAAGCTGCGGAATGCGCAAAAGACAAACCACAGAAATTATTGAGTTTTAACGCAAATCTCATGAGTCTTAAGAAAAACGGAACTTTCTTTTTTTTCTTTATATTGTTACACTTACCTCTACGGCACGAACTTTATGCTGTGATGATGCACATAAACGTGCAAAAGTTGGGTCGTACAAAGTTGCGAACAACAAAGGGAGGCAGCTGAAACTCTTGAGGCATCGGGCACAGCGAAGTTATCGCGCAACGGATTACGTTACTTATGTACGCTTTTGCTTGGTACACTCATATGGCCATGCCTAATAATTAAAATCATATTGTGGTGTTTAACATCCATAGGCGGAGGATGAAAGGAAGAGAGAAGGCGGGGATGTTAGCCAGAAATGCGTCTGGTTAGCTACCCTACACTGGAGGACGGGAAAAGGGGAACAGAAAAATGAGATAGAGGGAGGAGGAGAGGAGGGGGGAGGAAAGACGCGGTGAGTCCGCGCACGCGCGCGTAGGGCCTCACCAAGTAAAAGGCGTTCACAGAGGTCAGTCGCCCTCAAGAAAGACAAAAGTGCCCTCACAGCCCTGCGCTCTTCGAGCAGCGCCTGTACGTACAACGGCCGATCGTCCAGTCCTCCCGATGCGATAAACGGTGTTTGTCTTCCCGACTGAAATCGACGACAGCGGAACAATAAATGTTCGATGTTCTGTTCGCTACCACAGACGTCGCACGTAGCAGTCCATAGGCGCCGACTACGGGGGAGGGGATGCTCCGGGGCCCGAGCCCCCTCTGGAGTTTACCGGGGGGAGGGGGGGGCACAGCCTTCCCAGGCGATGCAGAAGTCTACCCTCTCCCTCTAACGTGTCATTGCCAGAGTTTTGTCACCCACATCATTTGAGGTTTGTTTTGACTTGTCTCGACCTTCTCACTTAAAATTTTATTGTGGCTAATAGCTTGCTGCATCATTGTTGCCGCGGACGTGCACGGCTTTTAGTTCATACTTTCGCTTTAATTCTGCAAATCTTGATAATAGGAGGACACGCGCATTAGAAGCACTAGCGGCGGCTGCTTCATCCGTATTTTCTCACTTCAACATTGTTTTAAATTTCCACAGTAAACACCATGCACATATACAATATATTTAAATATATACACAGGACAAAGTTTATTATATATTTAAAGAGAAGGACGTAGCCAATTAACAGTTATTTTTGAAGGTATGGATAGCTTATGCCTACAGAATGAATATGTTGCTGTATGTTCACTCGCTTCAAAATGCTCGGCGTGCTTTTTAGACCCAGAAAAGAAAACTTGTAGACTTTAGTGACCCCTTCGGCAGACTCTTTAATCAACGACGTGTGAAATGCACGTGAATGATATGTATCTCAGTATCGCTTCTCTTTCCAGTAAGCAAAGCCAACGACTCATTAAAAAACACTTCTAATAATTTACAACATTTATTAGCAATGGAAACATCGTCACTTGCATGCAGAAGTCATAAATATATACAGAGTGTCCCAATTAAATATAATGCACCAATGTTTAAAAAAAAGTAATGCGTTACTTGAAGAAAACCTAGTGCATATTATTTCCAGTGAAGTGGAGTAGCTGCCAGTAATTTTTTCGTTACTGAAATTTTAATTAGGTAATTGTCTAACTCGAGACGTATTATCATAATTATCAAAGTGTCAATGAGGCATTTGTAGGCACAGCCAAGGGACATCTAACTGCGATATTTTCAGCGAAGTACTAATTGCGTACTAATTTTTCCCAACTGATAAATAAACCTCGCGAAATATGGCGAATATCACGTGACTGTGCTCCCACCCGTATCATAAAGCAGCGGCCTCGAACAGGTTCCTTCTGAGTTAGCCAGAACGAAATGAAGGAAGTAAAGAAAACAATCACCGCCCAAGAACTCCGTACAGATGGTTAACCAGCGAAGCTGAAACGTGTGGCCCCGGTGTTTATCACTGGGTTAATCCCGACGGACCATTAAACGACGGCGTGGTAGGCTGCCGGATCCTCGGTACGCAGTTGCTGCTTGCACTCGGCTCCACGAGCCCGTTCTTGTGCCCGGGCTGCAGCATCGGGACGCTGTAGACGAGCTCGTTACCGGTTCTGCTCGCGGCATTGCTGATGGAAAGCTGCCTGCTCTTCAAGAGTACGTATGACGCGTGGCCTACCCATTTCAGAGCCGGCGAGAAACTGCTGCGCGCCCACTCGGCTACGACGGAGAGCAACGACGTCACTACTGGCGCAGCCAATCGAGAGCCTCTCCTTCGCTTTTTTATTTGTGCATTCGCGTGCGGTTGCGCCGGAGGAGTTTACGGCGTACAGGCGACAGACGGACGGATGGATGAATCGGCTAGCCATATACAGCTTCGCTGTAAAACATCGTGATACAGCTAGTGCCTTATCTGCCGCGCCTCGGCCAAAGTACACGTCGCGTTTGGTGTTGGAAACAAGCTGCGATAGTTGGTGTCTTAGCGTAGATAAAGTGCACGGATGGTTCTTTTTTTTTCCGCAACACCTGCCACCACAAAAGCGAATTGACAACGTCAGTGCAAATGTTTAAAGGTGCGTTTTGTTTCGTCCCAATCGCCATGTCTTCCTCTAATGAGCAGAAGGTAAAAATGATTCTTGCCTTGGGAGCTGCAAATGAGAACAAGAGGAAGGCCGCAAATATATATCAGTCATGGAAATGTGCTGGTAGATCAAACGCATCGACTATCATCAGGAATTATGAAAACCTGAGCCAAACCGGCAGCTTCCAGAAACAGCGGAGGAGGACTCCATCTTTGAGTCCTAGCCTACGCACGGATGTTCTAGCTTTTATGGCCTCAGACCCTCATGCTAGCGCACGGGACGTGGCCGTCCAGTTACCACTTTCCAAGTCATCAGATTGGAGGATTCTAAATGACGACCTTTCACCCGTACCACCTTAACCAGCACCAATGCTTGGAAGATAGGGACCTCTAGAACTGTCTACATTTCTCGAATTGGGTCCTCACAAAAGCCGATGAGTCACCGGACTTTTTGAGCAACGTCACGTGCACAGACGAAGCCAATTTTTGCAGAAACGCCTAGGTAGATTTGCATAAGACACACTATTGGAGGGACTCCAATCCAGACTGGGTAAAGCGCAATCGGCACCAGTACCAGTGTTCACTCACTGTGTGGCTCAGAATTTACGCCGACGCTATAATCGGTCCCATCTTCTTCGATCACACACTGACTGGACAGCGTTACGTGAACGAAATCTTCGAAGGAGGGGTGGATGAGCTTCTCAGTGAAGTCCCGCTGTCACGTCTTCCACTTCTGTGGTACCAGCAAGAAGGAGCACCAGCACACAGCAGCAGCCGAGCATGAAACTGATTGGATGCGGCTTTTCATGTGCAATAGATTGGAAGGCACGGACTTGTAAATTGGCCGGCTAGGTCACCTGACCTGTCTCCACCCGATTTCTTTCTTTGGAGTTATATGAAAGACCGTGCTTACATGATCGAGACGGACGTCAGATTAGCTCAAGACAAGGATAACGGATGTCTGCCATAGAATTCGAGCGTCAATCATCAAGAAAGCCACTGAAGATGTGATAAAGCGGACTCAGTAGTGCGTAGCTGCAGAAGGAGACCTATTGGAACACGTTCTCTAGGTGGTGTTCAATGGCCTTACGAATTCATAGATAATAAGGGCACACTGACATCTGATGTATTTTGTTTGTCTCTTCTTGTTTTGTTTTTATGCAGGCCTCCAGATGGCAAATTCGGCTCATTTAGAAGTGGTTATTTACTTTCTTGAACGTATCGGTTTTGCCTTTTCTCAACACGTAGGTCGCTTCCCGATCTGTTTATGTCGCTTTTATTTTATGACATGAATCTGTTTTATATATACATATATACATATATATATGGGGTTCGGAAAGCTGGTCGGGCCAAGACCCCCCCTCCCCCCCCCCCCCCCCCCTGGAAAAATGAGAACTCTTTGCATATGCGCAGCACTGTCGGTCATTCCAATTAATGCAGTGTAAGCCTTCGTGAAAGCCACTCCCAACCACAACTGGTATAGCAGAAAAGATACCTCACGTTGGTGAAGCCCGGGTGGAGGTCGGAGTTGGAACGAAGGGTTCCGTTCATGTAACCTGGGGCGCCTTATATTTGCGGTTTTCCCTTTACCCTCCTTACCCTAGCAGCACAGGGTAGCCAAACAGTCTATGCACTGTCTAACCTTAATTGCTTTTTCTCCCTTTCTCTCCTCTTTATTGCTTCCGGCCACCCCTCAAGACGTTTGGTTCTCTTATCCTTGCTCATGACGAAAGTATGGTTCCTTTTCCCACATAGTTTCCCTCCGAAATGAGACAAATGACGTCTAGGCATAATAGGAGTGAACCCACTGTTACGAGCGGTATACGTATACGCGCTGATCGTGGGGATGATTTGGAAAAGGGTCCTTCCCGCCTTTCATGAAGCGGTTAATGAAACGCTATAGATTTGGCCATTTCATTCTTGCATCATTGAAGTAAACTGGCGTGTGCGCATGCGCTCTCGCTCACCCGTGCTACGGTATGTGACCGTTATTTATTGACTTGTATTTCACAATTCCTTCCTGTTTATTTGTGGCACGAGCATCGGGTGACACTCGTTTCTTGCGCACCATTTCCGGTTCACCTCCTGAGACGACCGGGGACGAAATTCAAAATAAATCAGAAAAAATTGAAAAAAATTGTACAGTACAAAATGCATGAGTTTCACAATAGATATGATATCAGAGCATAGGTTTAGATAGAAGTCCATTTACTGAAGTGTCTGGAATAATTAGAAATAATTATACATCACTGATTACCGCACACCAAAGCACAGAACCGTAGACTTTAGAGACCCGCCACGTGAGCACGACTTCGGCGAAATTCCTGGAAACCCGGAATTAGAAAGCAGAAGTAATGACGTCACTAATGGCATCACAAGCAACTCTGGGCCGTCCAGCAGGTCCACGACGCCGCCAGGAAACTCAACCTCCCGGTTCCGTCGTGGGAGACGCCCACTCCCTGAGAGCCCAAAGCTCTCGTGGCCTGCAGGACCTCTACTAAAGTTGATTTCCTCCTCCTCCACGCAAGAAGACGGCATGATAATTAACTGGCTAATTAATGGAATACAGTTGCCTGGCATAGACTGAACGCCTGCCTAGCAGAACGGATGTGATGTCACTCCCTCCTCTCTCGCTTCTCTTCTCCTGGCGCTCACCTGCTCGCTCGGCGCGCGCTCGTTACATGCTCCGACGTCAGCACCGGAGAAGGCGCGTAAGGTGCGCTTCGTGCGCCGCTCGCTAGGGGTCTCCTCCCCGCCAGGTGGGGCGCGATGCGCTTCTTCCTCGCCCACCGTCGATCCCGGCCCGCATATCGCGCCAGCGGAAAGACTTTCGCTCGTTTAACTGAAAGAACACCAACGGCGAGGTGCGAGTGCCACTAATTAAGAGACACCTAAGTCAAAGATAGGGGGCGCCTACCTTTGTTGTTATGTGCCACCCGTTTCTTAACCAATCCCCCGCTGTGAGTATGTGCCATAGTACGGAAATGATCATCTTCAACAAGTGGCGACTGCGCTTGTCCTTGTCGTTTGTCTCGCTTACATTTAACCTTCGCGCTGAACACTTACGATCGTGTCTCAAAGAGCTCGTTGGTGTTGGCACGATAGGAGTACACGTGCGATGGTGGCCTAATGGTTAGAGCATCGGGCTGCTATACTTGGGCGGCCGAGGCTCAATCCCAGCATCAGCCACATTAATTCATAGTCGGCAAGGCAGCCAGTAGCAACGGTCAGGAAACTCCGGGAAGGTTCGCAAAGAAAGCTTCGCTTAAAGTATCCAGGAAGGATGTAGGTTATGAAAGGAGCAGCACCCCACCGTGCGTCTCGCAGGATGAGGCACCTCTGCCATGCTGGGGCACCTGGCACGGCGAAGCATTTAGTTTAATGGCTTTCGATAGGTGAACTGGGCGCGCGCGCGCAGGTGCGTGAAAAAATAGGGATGAACGGATGTGGCTGATATTCCTCGTGGGTATCGTCAGCAATCGCCGCGCACTGCGCGCAGCTGGATCGGGAAATCGGTAAAACAAAAGCAAAAAGCACAAAAAGCAACAAAAAAGAGAAAAAAAAAAAGAGAGACCTCGAATGAATCGCGACAATGCGAAACTCGGAATCGTTTCATGTTCGGGGCGACGTGGCCGGATATTGTTTCCGGCGGATGATGGCAGCCAGGATGAAAAGCATTGCAAGAAAAAGCAAAAAAAAAATGACGCACAACCCAATGGGCAAAGCGCACTCTCTCTTTTTTTTTTTTCATACGCACTAAAAGAAATTTATTTTTTATTTATTCTTACGTGCCAAAACTACGATATGATTACGAGGCACGCTGTAAAGGGAGGCTCTGTATTAGTTTTACACCCCCTGGGGTTCTTTAACGTGCACCCAATGCACGGTACACGTGCGTTTTTACATTTCGCCTCATCGAAATATGGCCGCCGTAGCCGGGATTTATCCCGCGACCTCGTGCTTAGCAGTACAACGCCAAAGCCACAAAGTTATCACGGCGGCTGTCTAACAGAAAAGGTCTTATGTCCACTTCGACGACGTAATGAGTTGCACTGCTGTTATATGAAATGGCTAAGGGAATGTTGTATGGTAATTGTAATGATTAACTAAAATGCATAAAATCTTTTTTGAATGCAGAAGATCGGGCGTTCACAGGGTATAGAGATGCAGCTTCTTGTGAAAGTGCAACCGATGTTGTAAAATCGTCGTATTATATTGTTTGAACTTTGAGCTGGGCATTGCCAAGTTCCCGCTGAGATGGCGAATAGCGAGCATGTCAAAAATTTAATTCTTGATTTGGTGAATGCGCAATGCAACTGGTCGTTCATATTCGTATTTTTTATTGTTCTTTAGTTCTTAGTTTTCTCTTAGCCGACCGACGGATTATAAACATATCCAGCTCTTCGTGGCACAGCACCGAACACCAATTTGTTTCAGGACAGAGCAACTACGTATTCAGGTGCGACAGGGTGCAAGCATTTTCCGAATTTTGCACCTTGTGGTAGTGGTATTGTTCGAGATTATATTTTAAAAAATATACACATCGGCGCTCTAGAAATTCAGCAGTCCGCTTTCGGTCATCACTCGCCGGAGTCACACGAGTGCGAGCGACTGCCATTTTCAACCAGCGCGCGCTGTTGCGCTGCACGTATACCACCGTTGGAAAGATTGACGATATTTTGAACTCGCTGATGTACTAACATCTAGCGGGCTATAAGAAGCGGTATGGTATGGAGAAGCGGTATGGAGCAGCGAGTGCGTGTGTCTTGGACACAGCTGTCGCCTCTCCAACATTACTCATGCGAAATATCTAAGCACTATTTTCCGCGACCGAAACGCAACGCTCAGTATACACTCGATATACCGATATACTCGATATACTCGATATACGATATATACTGACCCTGAGAGCAACCGTGAATGTAAGCGATATAAGGCTACAGAAACAGACGACGAGTCTACGCTTATCGATGATTGTGACATAGCTGACATCACAGATCTGGACGATGAAGGCTTCAGGCTTGTGCGTCACCGCAAGAAGAGGACCGTTGGAATCCCAGTGATTATTACCCCTGCCACAGAAGGAGCCGACCTGAAAAAGGTAAATCCCATTGTTCTGTCTACGGAAATTGAAAACATTTTTGGCGCATCGCCAGTTAGGAGCCGATTTACTACTCAAGGAGCGCTGCTTCCAGATGTACAGACAGAAGAGCTTGTGAATTCACTTCTCAGCTGCAAGTCAATCTCAGGGACTGCAATCTCAGCACGAGTGTCAAACTCGTACCTGCAAAACACGTGCATTATTAGGGGAGTACCGAAGTGGTACACTGACGAGGAACTGTTGGCATACCTAAAGCCACAAGGTGTTTACCATGCAAGGAGAGTCACGCGACACGTTCAAATTTCCGAATCCGATTGGGAGTCCAGGCGAACCAGCTCCGTGGTTCTTACGTTCACTCCAAATACAGACCGTCCAGAGAAGGTCAACTTGGGCTTCACAATACACGAAACCGTTGACTACGTTGAGACACCACCTCGGTGCTTCAAGTGTGAGCGCTATGGACATGTAGCCAAGTACTGCCGTGGTGAGCAGCGGTGTAAGAGATGTGGAGGACTGCATGATTTCAAAACATGCGCGTGCAGCGAGAACTTTCTTTGTGCAAACTGTATAGTGGTGGTCATCCAACTAGCTATAGCAAGTGTCCTACGCGGGCAGCGGCAATAAAGCGAAAGAAAACGTTTATCTTGGGACCAAGAGGAAAGGATGAGAAATATACGACGAAGAAAAAGACGGAGAGTCGCAGGGAGTCAGACGAAATCAAATGGAGCTCAAAGAGTGAAACTGGTTTTCCAAGCCTGAAGCCTTCTCCAGGAATCCAGGACACAGTGGTGCCATCGCGCAGCGGACCGGCTAAAGCATCCAAATCAATGAACAGAAGCCCCGTAGACGAGAAGACTGCTGAACAACCGGAACAGCGAAGTTATGTGTCTGCACTGCAACGACCCCAACCGCGTTGCGATTAAAAAACACCACAGGAGGACTGTCAGCAGCTGCTACGTGCTCTCTTCAAGGCCTTGCGATCACGCATAGAGAAGATGCCGGCGAGCTCGATGAAGGACATGCTCGAAGTAGTCCTGGCTCTCGATTCAGTGATTCTAAGCTCTGCCTCTTCTTAAAACACCTAGCAATATGGATGCGGTCAGGACACAATGTTTACCATCTCGCCCAAAGGTGCCACTTATTATGCTATGGAACTGTGCGGGTCTTGCGTGCCATTTACCTGAACTGTCGCTTTTCTTACGCAACATGCCTGTGCCAATATTGGCCCTGTCCGAGGCAGGTCTTCCAAGTTCCAGATCAATTGCTGGTTATGTAGCACATGGAAACCAAAGTATTCCGACATTTACGAACGGAAGCGCCATGCTATATGTCAGACGTGAAATACCACATTACGTTCTACCAGTTCAAGACCTTTGCAGCAGTGCATTGGAAGTCACTGCTGTACAAGTGCGGCTGGGAAACCGAAGCCTCAGCGTGGCCTCCGTATATGTGAGCTCTCGCCTGAAGGTCTCGATGGTAAAAATTATAAGAGACCTCTGCAGCCGCTGCCCAGCTCCGAGGATTAAATGTGGGGACTTTAACGCGCACCATACTCTCTGGGGCGACAAGGCGATTGATGCACGTGGGAAGCAAATTGTTAGTGCTTTAAACACCGAGGGACTCTGCGTGGCAAATGACAAACAGCCAACGTTTTTTCGACCACCGGCCTCTTACAGTGTCATTGCCTTGACGTTACACTCAGCGGGCATCCTAGCATCGTCAACGACGAGTAAAGATAGAATGGGCAGCGACCATTTTCCATCTTCGTTAACATTGCTGGATATAGAACCAACGGCCGAAGATCCTGTCCTGTGACGCATTGGGATACATACAGGGGCGGCCTAAGCGAATCATCTGGAGACCTGTTCGCGGACATGATACGTAGCAAGAAATTAGCTACCGCTGAGCTGAAGCTACCCGACCACTTCCCCGCTCCGGATCGAAAGCTCAAAAATCTATGCGCTGCCCGTAGAAGACCGGAAAGGAGGCTGATGAGAACGACGGGCGACTCACCAATGAAGACTATATATAACAGGATTAACGCAGTGATTCGACGTTACACAAAGAAACTAAGAAGAGATCAATGGCCAACATTTTGTGCAAGCCTATCGGTCTTCACGCCAGTTCCAAGGATATCGTGGGTCGTTAATAACCTTGCTGGAAACTTTCGACCAAACAAGCCATTTGAAGCCCTAGCATTGAAGTCAGGCAAGACGCTCGCTTGTCTTGCGAATGCCTTTGCTGAAATATACTTTCCCGGCAGGTCAGCCGGCACAACCAACTAGCCTCCGCTGCTATCGTCGTCTCTAATGGATGCTCCTTTCACACTCAGAGAGTTGGAACTAGCTATGAGCAGCCTCCGACGTCGCTGTGAGGTGGGACCTGACCTTATCAGTAATCAGATGCTGACTGACCTACCGGTTGTAAGACGACGTGATTTGCTGGCATTTTTTAACCAAGTGTGGGCCAATGGGGATATCCCACATTTATGGAAGGTAGCAGGGGTGGTACCGGTTCTGAAGCCTGGAAAGAATCCTGCAGCTCTGGACTCATACAGACCGGTATCCCTGACCTCCTGTGCAGCGAAGCTAATGGAGAAGATGGTGTGCACAAGACTCACTTCGTATGTCGAGCAGGGTCGAAAACTACCATCGTGCATGACTGGGTTTCGGCAGCGTCTAAGCGCTCAAGACAATGT
Source organism: Dermacentor andersoni (assembly GCF_023375885.2). Taxonomy (NCBI): domain Eukaryota; kingdom Metazoa; phylum Arthropoda; class Arachnida; order Ixodida; family Ixodidae; genus Dermacentor; species Dermacentor andersoni. The sequence continues at coordinate 240,910,551 of NC_092814.1, forward strand.
GCTGGACCTGCTAAGCCACATAGAACATTACAGTGCGGATGGCCTGTCGACACTTGCTGTTTTCATGGATGTTTCCAAGGCTTACGACTACGTGTCTCAAAGAGCCATCATCAGCCAGTTACAAGTTATAGGCGTCACGGGTCATCTCTTGCACTTCATACATACGTTCCTCGATCGTCGCATCAGAGTTCGTCCTGGCGACACTTTGAGCGCTGAAATAAGTATATTTCGCGGCGTGCCACAGGGAAGTGTTCTTTCTCCCTTATTATTTAACATTGCCATGAGTAGCCTTCCAAGAGTACTAAACCATCGAACACCAGTGAAGATATCTATATATGCCGATGACATCTGCATATGGGTCTCCGGCTACCAGCATCGCCGCCTCGCACGAATAGCCCAGGGAGCAAGCAGTAAAAGCCATTCAAGGCCACTTGGCAACGATTGGATTATCACTATCAGCAGAGAAATCATCATTCGTACTATTTCCTGGATTGAAAAGAAAATATACACTCTTGATGCTGAATTTGGACGAATACCAGATTCGACAAGCCACCAACGTCCGATTTCTTGGCGTTACCTTAGACCACAGGCTACGCTGGCGCCGCGGTGTTGACCACGTTGTGGCGTCATCGTCACCCAGGCTACATGTGCTCAAGCGAGTCGCTGGCATACACTGGGGCAACCACCCGACGTCGATGCCACGGCTACATACAGCGTTGCTTACCAGTCGGATCCTGTATCAGCTACCTCTGATATCACCCTCAGACAGCCAATACGAGCGCTTAGAAGCCATCCACAGAAAAGGTATCCGACTTTGCCTTGGAGTTCCTCAGCCAGTGTCAAACAAGAAAGTGCTCTACGAAGCTGAATCACGCCCTCTACGACTTCAGGCTTCCCAGGCTCTCATGATCCAGCTACTACGATTGAGTGAGTCTACGCCCGGCAAAGCCCTGTTACGACGTATAGGTAACCGGCCGCGCTCACATTTTTATGCGGCACTGAACACGCTTCGCGTATTAGGATTGCGCTGCTCAAGACAGAGGGAAAGGATAGAGCCACCCTGGACATTCGAGGACATCAGATGCAACTTAAGTGTACCACGATTGCAGTCAAAGAGCTGCATTCCATCTGGAGAAGCCAAGTCGTTAGTCCTGGAACATCTGAACACGGCTTACCCGAATCACCTAGAAGTATACACAGATGGCTCTGTCAAGGCAGACGAAGACCGCTGCGCAGCCGCCCATTCTATATTCCCTCTCTAAGATATACGTGGTCTGGTCGTCTGGACTGTATAGCCCCGTCGACAGTTGTGGAAGGCGTAGCAATAGCTTCTGCTCTGCGCAAACTAAAGACTTTGCCTCTGCAGAATGTGGTTGTACTTACGGACTCAAAGGCCGCGTTACAACAAGTATACCGTGGTCTTCCGTCCCTCAAGTTCCCATGCAAATCACTAGCCATCGTGACAGAACTCAACAACAAAGGCTTCACAGTAAAGTTTCAGTGGATTCACTCCCACATTGGTATCTCTGGAAAGGAAAAAGCTGATGCGCTTGCATACGCAGCGCTCTATCATCCTCCCAAAGTCAAGGCTCCAAAGAGTAATCAAGTGAAAAAATCTGACATTCTAAATCACTTTGCGTCGCTTTGGGTTCCACCGCATATGCCCTGCGTAACCAAGAGATTACACCGAGCGGAAGCCTCACTTCTATATCGAATAAGGACAGGATCTGCTAATACACCGGCTTGGTTATTTAAGACGGGGCGAATCAATTCTCCAAACTGTACGGCATGCAACGAGACAGGAGACATTGAGCACTTTTTGTGGTCCTGCCAGCAATTCCGAGATGAAAGGGACGCTCTCCTGAAGAATCGGCAAAAAAAAGGACCTTCCGGATGCGTGCCTGCAACACCTTATATTTCCCGAGGGATCAGTTATAGCCCGCAAAGAAACTTCACGTCTCCTTATCGAATTCTTAAGAGAGACTGGTTAGATGGACATATGGTGAAACCCTTCAGCGGTATTGTGCGAGACGCTCGGGCCTCCGGAGAAATTGCCGGCCTTGATCGCCAGGCTAAACCTGCCTGTTGCTACAATTCACCACCACCACCACCACCACCACCACAGTATCAAATTGGCAGGTGTGCTAGTGTAATGTACACCATTGCAAGCTGAAAATATGCCAAGAAATTCGCAAACATCGAAAATACAGCTTGGCAAAAGTTCAGAATTCAAGCCAATAGCCTATAATGTGCTAATGGTTCGTTTCAAGGGAGATGCACCTATTCACGTTAGACGGATCAGTATGCTTAGGAAACCTTAAACACGTAGAAGCCTACGCATTTGGGCTGGTTGGTTCATGACTTGAGCAGAAATATTGTAGCAATAGAATGAGACGCAAGCAACGCGCACACAACGACGCGGTAAACACGTCTTTCCCATTTTGAGTTTGTATACGTAAGTCTAAATTTATAAACACTGTAACTTCCATATTTGACAAGGCTTAATTACTTAATTTTAGCCAGTTTTATGGTCCAGAATTTATTCAGCAATGCTACTGATAACTCGGACTTCTTACATGAGCGTCATACTAAAAGAAAAAAGGAAAATCTTGAACCACGGTGTATAGAGGGCAAAAGTACGTTAGTGACATTTGCAGGAGTGTTCTCTTTCCGAAAAACAATAAAACACAGAAATATAACTCCACGATTACGTACACTGAATCTTCATGAGATAATCCAAGGTATGAACATCACAAGCCATGCTTTAGTTTATAAAAGCTACTCTTTCCAAGCAAGGATAGTCACTTAATCGCTTGTACTAGCCATAGCTTTCTCAATAATAGAGCCATAAGAATGAAATTTGAAGCAGTGACTTATAACAACGATGTAAATGCGCCCTATACATTTTATTGTATTTAAGCCAGCGCTTCAAAACTTCATTTTCTTTCAGTGTGTTCCCTCAAGGGGATCAATTCAGACCCGGCCACGGCCACAGCGGCCGCATTTCGATGGGGGCGAAATGCGAAAACACCCGTGTATTGGATTTAGGTGCACCTTAAAGAACTCCAGGTGGTCAAAAGTTCCGGAGTCGCCCAATACCATGTGCCTCATAATCAGGAAGTGGTTCTGGCACGTAATACCTCATAATTTTTTTAATCAATTCAGAAAAATGCGCACTAGCTCAGGTCGACCTCTCTGTCTTTCCTGTCAATAAATTCTATTCTATATATATATGCAGAACAATATTAATACAAGCCATAGCATAACAGTCTACGCTTCCTAAAGAATTACACCGCTTATCCCATACCTGAGAGTCACTGCAAGCACGACAACGCCGACAATTACGTCATCAACTTACGTACTTTATTTCCTGCTTTCTTCTGATGCGCGCCCACCAGTCTGATGAATGACGTAATTCCGCATTCGGAGCCTTATTGAGGGCAGCACTCAACGCCCCATATGCACGCGGGAGAATTAGCTCGTGTTAAGCCCTCGCTGGACTTAACACCGATCCAACCCGGATTGCATATTGGGAAGCGTGGTCGTTCTTTGGTATTGTGATTTCGGAGGTGTTAGACAGTGCTTCGTTCGCCACGTCGAGGAAGCTCGGGCGGAATATGGAGCTGTAAATTAGGGTCCAGGTTATGGAGGCGTGCACTTGTGAAATCGGATGAATTCCATTGGGCTTATGTCAGGCCACGCGCAAGTGCGGAAAGTTTTTTCGCTGCGTCGGCTCTCGAAAGAAGAACGGCAACGCAGTTGACGCCGTCATGGGCAGATCGGGCAGCTGCGTCTGCTCGATCATTGCCATGTATGCCACAGTGACTAGGCAACCACTGATATATTATATCGTGTCCTTCGTCAACTAGCCGATGGTGGACTTCTCTGATCTCTGCGACGAGCTGCTCATGTGATCCAAGGCGCAGTGCTGAGAGTACACTCTGTAGGGCTGCCTTGGAATCACAGAAGATTGACGATGCGTGGGATGGTTCCTCCTTAATGAAATGAAGAGCCGCACGCAGGGCTACCAGTTCAGCAGCTGTCGTTGATGATACATGTGACGTCTTTAGCTGTATCTTGACGGATCTTCTTGGTATCACCACAGCGGCAGCTGCGCTTGCAGATGTGACTGAACCATCGATGTAAACATGTACGCGGCCACTGTGCATCTCATGTAAAAATTCTAATGTGGCCTGCTTAAGGGCAAACGACGCTATGTTGGATTTCTTCATGTTTCCTGGGATGGTGAGGCGTATTTCAGGTCTGTGCAGGCACCATAAAGGTGAGGATGGCCTTGCTGCAGGCATGTAGTTCTATGGAAATGAGGTACGATTGGCATCAATTATACGACTGAAAGTTGTGTGTGGCCTGTCTGTGGGTAGAGCGGTAGTCGGGCAACGGTAGTAGTCGGGCAACGAGAGGTAGTCGGGCATCGTGCCGAATATGCGCCCTGAGAGCGTCGGTTGCCAAATATGTTGATATTGGGTGATCTCGGGCTATCACAATCGTTGCCGCTGTAGACGCACACCTCGGAAGACCAAGACACGTCCTTAGGGCTTGAGCTTGTAGTCCCTGGAGTACACGCAGGTTTGTTTTGCAGGTGTTCCCAAGCACAGGGTGGCTGTATCTTGCGAAACCGAGGAACAAGGCATTATAAAGCTGCAGCATTGACCGCACCGAAGTGCCCCATGACTTTCCGCCGAGAAATTTGAGGAGATGTATTATTGTCAGTAATCTCTTCTTCAGGTATGAAACATGCGGGCTCCATGATAGGTCGCGGTCAATAATTATCCCTAAAAAGCGGTGTTTCCGTGCATTTGCTACTGCTTGCCCATTGACCTTTACACTGCAACGCTTCATTTTCTTCCGAGTGAATGTAACAAGGCAGCATTTCTCTGAAGACAGTTCTAAGTTCTGTTTTCGCAAGTACAGAGATGTTAGCGTAGCTGCCTTTTGTAGCCGTGCTCGTACCTGCAGTCGTGTTACGGCAGACGCCCAAATGCAGATATCGCCGGCATATATTGATACCTGAACTGTGTTCGGCAAGCATCGGACTAGGCCAACGAGCACTAGGTTGAATAGCGTCGGGCTCAACACTCCGCCTTGCGGTACTCCATGGCACGTTTGGTGTTGAGTCGTGGCGCCATCCTCGGTCATCACGAAGAAATGCCTGTCGGTCAAATAACTGCACAGCCACTGAAAAGTGCGGCCACCGATTCCGGCTTCAATCAGAGCATATATAATGGCATAATGTGCTATATTATCATTGGCGCCATTTATGACTAGGAATAATGCAGCAGTGAGTCGTTTCCGGCATTTTTGATGCTGAACAAACGTAACCAAATCGATTACATTATCTATGGATGAGCGCCCACGCCGGAAGCCAGACATAGCATCTGGCTAAACGTTGTAATTTTCCAGGTACCATTCCAGGCGCGTCAAAATCATTCTTTCCATTATTTTCCCTATGCAGCTGGCCAGAGCGATGGGGCGGTACGATGACAAGTTTAACGGTGATTTACCAGGTTTGAGAAGTGGAACCAAGCGGCTGCATTTCCATTCACGTGGAACCAAACCGTTGCGCCAAGACTCGTTGTAATGGTTTAGTAGCATGAGTCGTGCTTTCTGCCCAAGATTGGCGAGCGCCGCATAGGTAACCCCGTCCGGGCCAGGTGACGAAGAGCGCCTGCAAGTCGCCAGTGCCGCTTCAAGCTCCTCCAGTGAAAAAATTACATCCATGCGGGAATCCCGTGGCACAGGAGTAGCACATGGTGTAATTGCGCGTTGGAACTGCATGCTGGAAAGTCTTGAGCAAAATTCTTCAGCAATGTCAATTTCGCTGCAACCTTGGTGCAAAGCGAGGGATTTGAAAGGAACACGCTGTTGTGGTGATACGCGAAGCCCACGCACGGTTCTGCATATCTGAGATAATCGCTGACGTCGATCCAACGACTCACAGAAACGTTTCCATCTTTGAGATTGTAGTGCATCGATGCGACTTTGAATCTTCTTTTGCATCCGCCTTGCCTCTCGGAGATCATGGATGGATTTATTTCTCCTGAATCTTCTTTCAGCCCGCCGGCGAATTGCTCGTAGTCGCTGCAGTTCTGCTTCAAATTCTTCATATTTCGGGAAAGGCTGGAAACTGCGCGTAGCCTCTTGCATGGCTTTTTGAATTTCGTGTTCCAGACTTGAATGGTTCCCTTGCTGACATACTCCCTCCATGTGCGACCGAAACGCCGACCAGTCAATTCACCGAGCGTCATGGAGGAGCATTTCGATAGTCCCTTGATCTTCAGGTACGTCGGAATATGGTCGCTTCCATGTGATTCGATGTCTGTAAACCATTGCACGTTTCTTTCAAGACGCCGAGAAACGAGGGTCAAGTCTAGGCAGCTGCTATACGTAGGCCCGCGTAAATATGTCGGACTACCATCGTTGAGGCAGTAAAGGTCATGCTGTGTGGCAAAGGATGCTATTCGCCTTCCTCTGGAGTCCATCTTCAAGCTCCCCCAAAGCGGATGGTGAGCATTAATATCTCCTGTGAGAATCGTAGGGCCGGGTGTCGCTGATAGCACGTCGTGCAGTCGTTTAGAGTCGAAGCCACTTGAAGGAGCAATGTACACAGCAACGAGTGTGAACGTAAGCTTATTCGTTTTCACGATTAAACAAACGTACTGGTTGTCGTCGTGAGGCGGAACTGGGTGCAACACGTAAGTCAGATCACATCTAATATATACAATTACCTTGCTTACATCCCCACAGGTAGAGGACATGAATGCCTCATAGCCAGAAATGCGTATAACACTCTGCACGTTCGGTTCGCAAATTACGAGGATGGGAAAACGGTTTTCGAAGACAAAATGTCTAAAATCTGAAATTCTTGATTTGAGATCCCCTTGAAACTATACCTCGCGACTATAGCCCTCCTTTTCCCTTTCCCTACCAACGTCACCTACTCTCACTAACCACGCGGTCCTGTGCTCCCTCCCTTTCCGATTGCTCCGCACGCTCGGTAAGAGGCTCCTCCGAGACCACGCTGAACCTGGCGAGCTCGCGATGCTATCTTTTTGTCTTCTTTTTATTGCCATAGTAACTATATGGACACTCCAGGCTCATTTCTGCCGTCGCCGTGAGGTTCCGTGTCAGTGAAAGCGTGTGAGGGGGAGCCGGCGAACGCGGTTCAATCTCACGTGCGCGAGCGAGGAACGCGGCCCGAACGCGTGCCCTCTCCTGTGGCGCGCGAGAGGCAGGGTGGGTGAGGCGAGGGAGGAGGGGCGTTCTTCTCCGGCGGCTGCTACGGTTCCTCGATGTCCTCCTCGCCCGCCGCTGCGTACAGAGTGGAGACAACCGCGGCGTCTCATACAGCGTTGGCCACGCGAATAGCGGACGTCGTAGTAGATGCTTTGGCGGACGCCGTAGGGACGCGTTGCCGGCGCTCGTGCGTATTGAAAGCGATCTGCAACGTGGCTAGAGTGCGCGCATACGCGGGCCTCATCTTCAAAGCGATCTGCGATGTTTGCAGAGTGCGCGTAGGGCCTGTAGCTTCGTATGCGCTGTGCTTTCGATGTTTCGTTCGCGCTGAAGCGAGACATGCATGAAGGTCAATTCGCTTGCTGCTGCCACGATTCCTCACTCCAGAATTTTCACAGCGAGTTTCCGCGCTCATCGAGCGAGATGCGTTCATGTTTACCTGTGCGCGCGTGACGCCGTGCTGGTTAATTTAGCTAAAACACGTTGACGGGCTAGTTCGTTTGAATCCATGATATAATGTGTAAGCGCGACTGAATAAGGAGGTAGAAAGAAGCAGACACACGAAGACAACGCTGTCTCTGTGTGTCTGTTTCTTTCTACGTCCTCACTGAGTCACGCTTACACATTCTATCATTGTTAATTTAGTTAGTAAGTGAATGTTTACAAATTTATACGGCCAATAAAACTACTACCCTTACTTCGTACCTCTATCTACTAATTTGCTATCCCAATCGGTGCTTCGGCTTTCGGGCGGAACTGGGATTTTGTTTTTTATTCTTACCAGTTCGTTCATCAAGTCTAAATATACTATCGTCGTACTCAAATTCATGAGAGCCTTAATAACGCTCTGAACTAAATTCGCGCACAGGTCTCCATGGCTTCATCACAGTTTATTACCGTAATGTACGTGACTGCTCAAAATGATTTGGAAGGTCAAGAAGAGAAAAAAATCACATTAAGAGGATCCTGTACGAGTTCCAACAGACAAGTATCGTGTGCAGTCAGAGTTAGATATTTACTAAAGTGTTCGAAAGTGTAAAGTGTTTTACTAAAGAACGCGTCCGAGAAGTCGATGAAGACGTGCTTCACCCGGCCCGGTTTTCCTGCGTAAACGGCAGTCGGTGACCCAGGACACGTAAATTCGATTGTTTTCAAGCCACAGTTTTATGGCGGAAACACGTTGCGAAAAACTTGTATGCAAAAAAAAAGAAAAACAAATTCGAAGAAACTTAAGGAAGGATATTGTGGCCCATTCTTATGTATCGCCTATAACTACTATACAGCACTAATCAAAACGGTCAGCGTGATATGACCTCATGGTTATTTTTTAGGTTGCCATTTGTTCATGCTGTTGCACTACGTAAAGTGGTAAAAAAGAAGAAGGCGGCGGGTGAGGCCGGGATTCGTGAAGCATACAGTCAGAAGCGCGCCGAGCTCGGGATTCTTCCATCTTAAGCCATCTTTTAAACTGCAACCCATGCGGGTTTCGCAGGACTGGCTTTTCACGAGTGCAATTTTCACCACTGAGAACCGAGAAAGGCTTAACAGTTGCCACCGCTGGCACGTTCTAATATTCGAGAAATATCGTTGCGACGTAACAATGATTAGTTCAATCCTCGGCGCTGACGACAGTGACCATACGAGAAAAAAAAAGAAAAAGAAAACTGCAGTTCGGACTATCGGCTGGTATGATTATGCAATACACATTTCAAACATTTATGACTAACTCACCAAACTAAACTCACTAAACGATGAATGCACGAACAAGTCTACATGCTTGGTTGAGGCGCATTAAATTCATTTTTATGTATTTATGCATTTATTTATACTGCTGGCCCAAGAGCGATACAGGGTGCGAATGGACCAACACATATAACGTACGTTTTTATATATTGAACAACAAACTTTTAGATAACAATAAATATGACAACACAGTGTAGTGCGCAAATTGAACAGTATACTCGTAAACAAAGAAATAGCCGCACAAAAATTCTGTCATAGGAAACCTGTCGCATTAAACATAAAAGTTCTTCTAGGAAAGACAAAGAAACACTTACACAAATGCCTTATTTTCCAGTCTGGACCAGTATCATGTAACGATTATTTTCATTTCCCGCTATTTTCGCGCTACGTCACTTACTCGCACGAAGCCGCGGCCCCGTATTCTCAGAGATCAACCACTCAATAGAATCTGATTCTTACATATTACCTAATCATTACATAATAACGAATTGTGGTTGCGTAGTGGCTTTGGTGTTGAGTTGCTAAGCCCGAGGGGGCGGGCTCGAATCCCGGCCGCGGCGGCCGCATTTCGATGGGGGGGGGGGGGGGGGGGGATGCAAAAACACCCGTTTACCGCGCATTAGGTGCACATTAAAGAACTCCAGGCGGTCAAAATTAATCCGGAGTCCCCGACGACTGCATGCCTCATAACTATGTGGTGGTTCTGGCACGCGAAACCCCATAATTTAATTTGTTTTATTATTTACACATTGCATGCATAGTCCTTACATAATAAGGCGCCTATAGTCCGTGGCCTATACTTTCTTAAACGTTAAACTTTTCCGCGCTCTCTATCATCAACGGGCATGGCTGCTGTTTGACGGGCCGTTTCTCACGGCCAAACACGCATAACACGACTGTCTGTACTTAACGGTTGAGGTGCCAATGTTTACTATGCCACGACATCTTACTAATAACAGTACAATGCAGTGAAAGAAAAAAAAGAAATAAAGAACTTCACAGCAGTAAAGAATACTACTTGAGAAAAAGCACATCCTCGCGGAAACCTGCCACTTAGGAAATATATATACAGGGGATGCCTTTATCTGGGAATGTCGTTATCGTTATACCGGGAAGTGCCGTTATCCCCCTTGAATACATCTAGGGCGCTATAACGTAAATCTATTCCAAACGTTTCTATTCCAATTCTGCAATCAGTCCTCTGCGATTGGTCAAAAATCTTTTGGACCACCCCCACTTCACTTGTCTGCCACGCGACGTCACGAAAACCACGATAGCTCCCCATCTGATATGACGTGTACACACTGATTATGCACGATTTGACCAAACAAAAGAAAAGTAAGTATTTATGATTCGACGCCTTTTCGCCATTAGCCTTCGGCTATTGGTAAAAAGTTTTCGGTTTGCACCCACTTCACCTGCCTCTCAAGCGACGTCACAAAACCGCAAAAACTCACCGCGTCAAAGTGACGCGTACGCGTTAAAGATGCATTAATATGCCGAACAAAACTGAATTTTCTTCTGAATAGGCGCAGGCTGCCCCGTTCCGAAAGGAATAAAAGATGGCTGCCACCGATCGATCGCTCAGGCACTGGCTACTCGCACCTGCCGGAGAGCATGGGTTTATTTGCGTGTAATAAAACTTTTTGCGTGGCCGTGTAACGTTTTCAAGCATTTCGGCACGTTTACGACCTCGTTCTGCCAACTGTTCTTTGCTGAGGATCCGTTTTAGCGTCATTCTTAAGCTTCCGTTGCATGCAGCCGCGATTCTCGACGAGCCACTGCAAGCTAAGTAAGGGAAAGCGGACCAATCGCAGACGCCGGCACCACCCTCTTCATTCGGTTATCGATTTTCAGTGCAGTGGCTCGGCCCCATCGAATCTTTCTCCACTTGAGCGAGCTTCTTGCCTCTTGTGAGCCAATTAGATAAGACAAGCCGGTCAATGTAGGCAATGTTATTCGTTTTTCAAGCAAAAAAAGTGACCTCCTATGAACCAGGAGAGCGTTCAATTGGTCTGTTCAGACAACACTGCGGGTGACCGCCCGATGCTTGCGTCTGCGATTGCGCAAATTTGACGTCAGAAGATTGGGATAGAACATATTGGAATAGTTTGACGTTATAGGGCCCTATACTTGCAGTATACCTTGGCACTCAAGCTTGTTCTTACACGTTCATATTCACAGTTCTGCGCACTACGTAACTTTTTCACTGTAGCACCGGGTATAGCAGGTTGAATGGGTTGTACAAACTGCGTACAGCCGCTATAAGAAGACCATTCAATTTATCCTATGAAAAAGAAAACAGTCGACCAAGAGAATGAGAAAGAACGATACGCTACGGAAGTTCGAAATGAGCGCACAACGGCAGGGCTGATAACGGCGTGCCGCCACTACGAACCGCGATATGCCGACTTGTTGCGTGTGCCATTGTGCTAGCTCGCAGCGAAAAAGCTTTATGAAATCAGCCAGTTTCTGCTTTAGTGCGGTACTTTCGAGGTCATGAGGCATTGTGTATATAGGGCGGCCAATCTTTCTAGGACAGTGTTCCCACCATCCTTCAACAAATCTGCTGTTACCTGATCCTCCCCAGCTGCCTTCCCCCTTTGCATAGCTCCCAAGGCGTTCTTTACCTTTTCCGGTGTTACTTGTGGGATTTCAAGTTCCTCTAGCCTATTCTCTCTCACCTTATCGTCGTGGGTGTTACTGGTACTGTATAAATCTCTATAAAACTCTTCAGCCACGTGAACTATCTCATCCATATTAGTAACGATATTGCCGGCTTTGTCTCTTTACGCACACATCTGATTCTTGCCTATTCCTAGTTTCTTCTTCACTGCTTTTAGGCTTCCTCCGTTCCTGAGAGCCTGTTCAATTCTATCAATATTATAGTTCCTTATGTCCGCTGTCTTACGCTTGTTTATTAACTTAGAAAGTTCTGCCAGTTTTATTCTAGCTGTAGGATTAGTGGCTTTCATACATTGGCGTTTCTTGATCAGATCTTTCGTCTCCTGCGATAGCTTACTGGTTTCCTGTTTAACGGCGTTACCACCGACTTCTATTGCGCACTCCTTAATGATGCCCATAAGATTGTCGTTCATTGCTTCAACACTATGGTCCTCTTCCTGGGTTAAAGCCGAATACCTGTTCTGTAGCTTGATCCGGAATTCCTCTAGTTTCCCTCTTACCGCTAACTCATTGATTGGCTTCTTATGTACCAGTTTCTTCCGTTCGTCTAGGCCTAAAGTCTAGGCTAATTCGACATGTTACCATCCTGTGGTCACTGCAGCGCACCTTTCTGAGCACGTCCATATCTTGTATGATGCCAGGGTTAGCGCAGAGTATGAAGTCTTTTTCATTTCTAGTCTCGCCATTCGGGCTCCTTCACGTCCACTTTCGGTTATTCCGCTTGCATAATAAGGTATTCATTATCCGCATATTATTCTGTTCTGCAAACTCTACTAATAACTCTCCTCTGGTATTACTAGAAGCTATGCCATATTCCCCCGCTGACTTGTCACCAGCCTGCTTCTTGCCTACTCGCCCATCAGTATAGTGTATTTTATTTTGACTTTACCCATCGCCGATTCTACATCTTCATAGAAGCTTTCGACTTGCTAGTCATCATGACTGGATGTAGGTGCGTAGACCTGTACGACCTTCAATCTGTACCTCTTATTAAATTTCACAAGACCTGCCACTCTCTCGTTAATGCTATAGAATTCCTGTATATTACCAGCTATATCCTTATTAATCAGGAATCCGACTCCTAGTTCTCGTCTCTCCGCTAAGCCCCGGTAGCACAGGACGTGCCCGCTTTTTACCACTGTATATGCTTAATTTGTCCTCCTAACCTCAATGGGCCCTATTATATCCCATTTAATGCCCGCTAATTCCTCCAATAGCACTGCTGGACTCGCCTAACTAGATAACGTTCTAGCGTTAAACGTTGCCAGGTTCAGATTCCAATGGCGGCCTGTCCGAATCCAGAGATTCTTAGCACCCTCTGCTGCGTCACAGGTCTGACCGCCCCCGCGGTCAGTTGCTTCGCAGCTGCTGGGGACTGAGGGCCGTGGTTTGATTGTTGTATTCATATAGGAGGTTGTGGCCAAGTACTGCACCAGGGTGGCTAATCCTGCTCTGGTGAGGAAATGTGTTACCGGTTCTGGTCATCGGGTCAGGCTGCAGACCAGGCCTTTTTATGTAATTTTATCAACATACGAATTTTTTTATCCGGTGGAAAATTGCGCGGCACCGGGATTTGAACCACGGTCTTTTTGCACGCGAGGCGGATGCTCTACCTCTTCGCCGGTCGCTGCGAGATGGTTAACCAGCGAAGCTAAGACGTGCGGCTCCGGTGTTTATTACTGGGTTAATCCCGACGGTTCATTAAAGGATGGCTTGGTAGGCTGCTGGGTCCTCGGTATACGCAGTTGCTGCTTGCGCTCGGCTGCACCAGCCTGTTCTTGTGCCCGGGATGCAGCATCGGGATGGCGTAGACGAGCTCGTTCCCGTGGTGCGGGGCAACCCCCACGCTTTACCATATAACCTGGGAGTGTAAACGTAACTACACATTCCACCAACACAAAACCCCGAGTGCGGAGCAGTGGGAGAGCCGGCTCACCAGCTGCAAGCTCGCCGCCCAAAGGGCAATGGTGCAGCGCGCAAGCGAAGCAGCGCGGCTCAGTGGAGCCCTGGACTAGGGGCCCAACCCTGCTAAGAAGGTCAAGCGTCTGCAGCGATGAAGACGAAGACCGAACGCTAAACCCTTAATGGACCAAATAGTTTTCTCTCTCTCCCGGTTCTGTTCGCGGCGTTGCTGATCGAAAGCTGCCTGCTCCTCAGGAGTACGTACGACGCGTGGCCTACCTATTTCGGAGCCGGAGAGAAACTGCTGCGCGCGCGCTCGGCTGCGACAGGGAGCAACGACGTCACTACTGGCGCAGCCAATCGCGCGCCTCTCTATCTTTTTTTTTTTTTGCGCATGCGCATGGGGTTGCGCCAAAGGTGTTTTTGGCGCACACGTGATAGGCGGACGGATGGACGGACGAATCGGCTAGCGATATAACAGCTTCGCTGTAAAAAATTAAGTTGGTAGTACAGCGCTGGCCTTGTGCGTGCGTGTCTCTTTGTCGCCGTCTTTTCGAGCTGTTTAAACTTGCAATATGCCGCTGCTGAATAACGTTGCGCTGAACGTGCTTGTTAACATGCTGTCGGCTTACGTCCAAACACAACCACCAACTGTGTAGCGTGCGTGTCTCATTGGAGAGGTGGAACGATCGAGAGGGCAACATTGACGACGGATAGCTTCAAGCATAAGCCGGACGTGACAACTTCACACCATTTTGGTCATGGAAAATTATCGCCCTTATTTCAGCAGCGTATGCGTATGCGCTAAAGTCGTTTATTGGAAACGTGTAACGCACACATGTGCGCCATGGCTACCGTTTCCTAGCTGCCAAGGAATGAAAGAAGAGTTGGCCTGACAAATATGCGAATGCCGACATGATCGCAACGCGGACATATGCAACGCTGTCATTAGAAGACAGTAGAACTCTTAGTTGGACAGAAGTCCGTCCCAAAAACAAAGATGAAACGGAAGTAGAGTGAGGAGGTGGCTCATTTAGCACTCCTTTCAGTGAATGTGAGAAAGAATGACGACAGAGACGCTCAGAAAAATAACTTTACTGATAACATAGCTACGCAGAAAAAGCGCAGAGCAAGCAATTTACTTAATGGCTCCAGAACAAGGAAATGTGCCATCGTTTGGCATATCTCTGTGCATACGAACAATGTACGCATCTATGCATTTCACTTATCTCAATGTCGACCATAAAGTTTTCTTTCTTTAGACGCTTGTACCTAGTTTCTTACCTCTAATGTACAAAAGAGTTCCTCAGGATAAAGATGTTTTGTTCTGAACTCATGCAGACAAGCACAGCTTGGAGCGTCTTTAGTACGAAGAGCGTTCCAGTATTTTGGATTTATGTGTTTCCTGGTAAGTATAATGGTCGCCGGCGTTAAAAACGGCTCATCAACACCGGGAAGCTTAGCAATGTCACCGCGCCGCTGGGTTTTCTTGATTGATTGATTGATTGATTCCCTTTATTAAGGCAACTTTCCCTTCACCTTTGAGGTATTACGCTGTTTTACAAAACATGCTTCCACTTTTACACTCATCATCACTGATCACTGACTTGACAACGCGTGCATAAAATACATGCATGCGCTAACAGTACACCGGAATGAAGCTTCAGAACCTATACTGACGACGTCGTAGTGTCAGCACTTGATTCAATAACTTTCTGAGGATCAACTGCATCCGCACGAATATTTTTCAGAGAAATGAGGCACTTGGGACGACCTGTCTGAGCTTAGTGCGAATCAGTACACAGCAAACCGAAGACGACAACAAGATGATGCTCATTCTGACTTTGGAACTGAAGTGTTTTCAAAACAACATTGTGACGAAACCCTCGTTTCCAACAAGTAATTTCACGCCTGTTATTTATTGCAGACTCTGGATGATTTACCAAGTGTCTAGGTGAGAGTATTAAAAACAGTGCATGAAGTCGAGAGGCCGACGAAAGCCGATATGTTCGGGGGTAGCTTTACCATAAAGGCTCACTCACACTAAGCTCACTCAACAATCTGCCGACGTTTGGCAGATTGTTCGCCGTCGGTACAGTGTGACAGAGGCGCCGACACGAAGGAAAAAACGCTGTCGCCGACAGTCGGCAGACCGAAATCGGTGTCGCGTTGGCCTAGCGTGAGAGGGCCTTAAGTGACGAAAGACATGGATACTGACCACACTAAAGCTATTGAAAAAAGAAAGAAAGATTAGAGGACTAAATAAGTAAAAGAAGTTTCGGCGAGTAGCCCCGAATGACCCGAGAGCGATTGTCCATGGCAAGTTTGAAAATCACTGTGTTGAAGACTACAGAGATAAGAAACATTCACATACGCAGTGCGTATGAAAGCATCCTCAAAGAGAGAGAGAGAGAGAAAGAGAGAAAAATTTTACTACGCGTATAGTTATAGGTAAGCACTTTATTATCCCACAACACTCAGATGTATCCACCGTGGTTGCTTAGGGGCTATGGTGTTGGACTGCTGCACACGAGGTCGCGGGATTGAATCCCTGCCACGGCGGCCGCATTTAGATGGGGGCGAAAACACCCGTGTATTTAGGTGCGGGTAAAACAACATCAGGTGTTCGAAATTTCCGGACTCCCCCACTATAGCGTACCTCATAATCAGGTGGTGGTTTTGGCTCGTAAAACCCCACAATTTAATTTCTTTTTTACACTTCGATAGGTCTTTTCAACTAGAACTGTGGCTATGTATGACACAATTCACGTTAGTCTGTTGCGAGCATGCGTCGAGCACATCCTTAAAAACGCTATCAATGGTACAGGATCCGCTTTCTGCGCCTGTCTTCCAATGGTAAGCAAATAACCTATTATAATAACCGAAAGTAAAAACGCAAAGGTGTCACGCTAGCTAACTGCTGATTGGATTGTTCTCAGAATTTCAAAGCAGTTGTGCTGTGGAGAATGTGGTATGGGTGGCAACCTGTAAGGCCGCATGTATTGAGTCCATGACACCCAGTTAGCCGTTGCTACCGCTTCCAGTGCTCTGAGGATGCGATCGACAGATCTCACGTGTCTCTCTGGTGACAGAGGACTAGAGCGTTGCAATTGCTCGCAAGTAAAAGCCCTGGATTAGGGCACCAGTAAAATGACTGCGGGGAACGCAACGCGCTGAGGGTTTAGCTGCAGATACAGCAAGCTCCGAGTAGCAGTGACGCAAGCATCGTTAATTTCTAAGGCTGGCGTGGCGTGACGCGGGGATCGTCTTAGATAACGTGGCTGCAGCGAGACAACGGGATTTTCGATAAGTGTACGAGAGGAGGCATTCGGACGAGTCCTTTTGTTTATCAGGCCCAGGCAGCAACAGGCAGCGCGCACCTGTTCGGAAAGACACGTGCCCTCGCTGCGTAGTTACATGCGTAAGTGTACGTCGTAAATCGCGGCTGGGAGAAAAGGCAGAACAAAAATAAAAGCTGTTAAATCACGAGCACAGCTGCATTGAACTCTACAGAAGCATGCGAACGTCACTGCTTGATAAGGACGGCTGCCAGAGTGGCTGGATGTATGCGTGTTCGCCCGAAGGTCGCCTGCAGGCAGCAGATTGAGGCCAGGCCACAATTGTCGAGCGACACTCATACGCGCCGCCGCCTCTTGCTTTTATGCGCAATCTCCTGGCACTTCATACACACTCCCTGCACTATAGCTGACGTCCTCTTCAGTGTGCAGTTATCGAGCATGCGTAAATAAAATGCGCAAGTCCTCAAGATCGTCCACCACAGCTATTCCGCCTCCTCCCACTTATCTAAGCCCTGTGCTTTCTGATGTACTTCCTATACGCGCTATTTCAGATGTACGTGCGCACTTTATCGTATCTTCTCATCTGCTATATGAGAGCTTCTCAGTTTCTTTTATATTCGAACAGGTTCATTCGGTTGGCCCATCGCAACTACAGTACTTGTAATTGATAAAGAAAAGGGACATATGACTCCTTTTGAGCGGTTACTAAATGTGACGCTCAGAGTATGATGAAAGCTGGTGGAAGCGTCGAAAAGTTACATTCGTTTTTAAGTCTGATGAGGACCTGGACCAGAGAAAACGTCCTATCAGCTATTTCAAGCTCTAGTGAAATTTACACTGATTACGATTGCGTGCACTGATTTGACATTTACCGATGTATGTCGCCGATAATCTGAGCGCTTCTGAAACAATTTACTGCCCTTAAACCAATGCAGGGCCACGATGCCACACGGATCATTCAAACCCCGCCTTATCCAAAAGATCTTAGATCTAATCGAATTGAAAGCAATAAGGTTTAAAAGGTCTACAACTGTTCCCAATTCGTACAAAGGGTACACGCAAAATATTGACGATACATCAGTATATATTTCAACTTTATTATTAACCATCATGATTGAAGGAATACAAGCACTACTCAAACATGAATAATTTTTGTTATTTTGCCACTCAGTTGTCAGAGCTATTTCGACATACAGTGGCACGTGCTTATCTCCTCAAACTTACTCTGTCTCAAGATATATCTGAATTGCCCAATTTCTATTGCGATGGCAATTATACGGATGCTCGAGGCACCAAAACGCCGCCGGCGCAGCCGTTGACGTGCGTTCGCGCTCCAGGCACCCGCGCGGTTTGCCAGGCACCCGCGCGGTTTGTTATAGGGCCTTCGGGGACGTGACGCCAAGTGCGTTTGGGTGCAAAAACCACAAAGCGAAGTGGGCGCACCGTCAACGCTTCGCTCAGTCGGCTCGATGACGGTGCCAGGGCAACGTTCTGCCTTCCGCTGCTGGCATGAGCGCTGTGCGCTCTCCACTGTATATTATAAGCAGAGCTGAGCTACCTTGTGTGGAAGCACTGCCGTATACTATGTTACTCTGTATGGCAATGCTCTGAGCGGAACGGGCAGTAAGCGCCAAGCTAACTTATCCGATATGTCACTGGGCGTTCACTAACGCTGGCGGTCGGTCGGTCTCGTATCGTGCACCACCGAGCAGCAACGCAGTCGTGATGAGGAGCGTCGCCAGTGGCCTCGTAAGCGTTGCAGCTCGCTGGTGCACGAGATGAGACCAACGGGAATAAAAAAAAAAGACCGTCCTTCTACTACTATGAAGAGGGGTGCAAGCGAAGCTAAGGATCTGCGGCTATTCGTGGTCGTAACGCCTCGGCTTCACGCTCCCTCACGGCGAAGTCGACACGTCGACGACGAGCCCTTTCTCGAGCGAGTGCCCGAAGGTGTTCATCAAACGCCGCTTGTTCTTCGGCTGAACGCACGACGCGCGGCCCGCTCCCGCTGCCGTTTCTTCAACGCAGCTTGCTCTTCGGCAGAACGAACCCAACGCAGCCTCTCCATTTGATTGGCGGGCCTGAACTGGCGGCAAACGGCGGGCGCGACGCGAGCGAACGCCTGTGATTGGCTCGCGCCTGCGCTACGTCTCACCTCGCTTTAAAGGACGCGCTGAATCTGTAAGCGTGGTGGTCTCGCAGCCCGACAAGCAATTTTTATTTTCGCGCGGCTTGACGCCGACACGAGTGAGGCGCGGTGAGGTATACTTGTACGGAACTCATGCTCTGTGTGCGTGTATGTGCGTGCGTGCGTGCGCGCGTGTGTGTGTGTGTTTGTGTGACGCGAGCTGAGGCAAAAGGATTCATTCGAGGATTGATTGAAAGCATGCTTTTACGTCGCTTCGGAGGTACTCTGTACCTCCCTCCCGCTCCCCTGGTGTGCTTGGGATCCGCGGGACCACCGCGGTAAGCGAAGCCGGAAGATAAAGAAACAGCCGAAGAAGAGAAGACAGAAGTGGACAAGGAGGCACTGTGGGAGGCCATGCTGCCTTGCCCTGGCCTGGATGACCGACGAAAGCTGGTAAACCGGACCAGGGGGGCAGCGAGAGCCCACAGATTCCTGGAATGAGGAAGCCGCACATTTGAGGGTGAAGAGAGATCTCCCTCTCTCGCTAGTTCACTAACAAACGTTTATTTTCTCTCTTTTGGCATGTACTGATGCCAGCAAATAATACGCGCGAAACCTAGGCATCATATCTGTCCTGCGACAAGTTGGTGACAAGTTGCGCTTTTTTCCGCAGCAGTTAATACTTGTAATGCACGATCACTGCATACACGGCAGCATTATGCGCAATGCGAATAGGGTGCCGTCACACGGGTCAATTAGCACTCGTGCTCAGCATGGGAACGTTCCCAACTCAAAAGCTCTTCCCATGACAAATGTAGCTGAATAATCCTGCGAGCTAGCGGAAATAGCATTCGTCAAACGAATGAGTCATGAGTGCTTTTGTAAACGCGATCCTAGAAATTGCTTTATTTTCGGCACCTACTCATACACGTGCCCCATTTTCTGCGGATCAGGGAGCAAAGCTGCTCGCAAAACATTGCCATTCGCGTTGCAATGCACATTGTTTTGACAGCCATTTTAGGAAAAAAATAAAATAAAACACCTACTCCTACTTAAGACAAAGATTGTAGAGCACTCTTACAAATCTACGATGCAAATTCTTCCTGAGAAAAAAAAATACTGGCATCGAACTTTGTGGGGAAAAAGTCGAACTTTGCTCGAAAGGGGAAAAAAAAGAGCAATGACAGCAAAGTGAAGCGAAATACCAAAATTTTAAGCACTGACATACAATGCTAAGATTTGGTAGGTAGTGCTTCGCGTGAAAACACACCTGCTTTTCTGTTCTTTAACAAAGTGCTAAGGTTTGTCTCCTCTACAAGAGCACACAATAAAGGGGTGTGTATTCAAGTAACTCTCACCTCGCGCTCTAAGCTTTGGAAATGACTGCATCGTATTTCGACATGTGAAGTTGTGAGTTTGCAAGCAAGGTTATACAAGAATAATGAAGCAAGACCCACACGCATTGTATGAGATACTGTTCCTTTCACATATGAGACATAATACGAATCTCGAAGCCAGAATAAGAAGGCCAGAGGCGGAAAACGCAGGTTTTAGCGTATATACGCACGTAGTGTGCGAAGAAGAGCCCTATGGTATTTCAAGTTAAGCAAATTTTGGGGACGAATATCCCGAAAGCGGTATAGTCATAGCATTTCTGATCTTCACTACAGCTCAGCTCCGATTTGGCAGTCGCAACATATGCCTTAAAGTCAATAATTAAATGTGAAGTAGTGAACATTTTAGTTAGCTACCTGAACAATGCAACTTGACGTACAAGTTATGTCTGCCTCTTCAGGTAATCCACATGAAAACACCGATTGGGCTATATTCTTCATGCTCGTTTTTTTTTCTTCTCATTTTTAGGAAAATCTCTTCGATACCATCGCGTTACACCCTTTTTTTTAAAGCTTTATTTAATAAAGAGGAAAGACAAGGTAGTGGGAAAGGTGGGTCCCTAATCCAGGACTCCAGTGGCTGTTGCTGTACGCTCAGCCTGGTCTAGGAGACCCTTCAGGATGTCCAAGTCAGCTCGAGCGAGGACGGCCTCCCAAGGCTCCCTGAGTGGGGTCTGTATCAGGGGATAGTTTATGTTCTGTGGCCTGTATATATACATTCCCACATAATGTGGGGAAGAGACGGCCGCCCCCCGCACCAGGGACATTGACCGGCACACACGGTTGACCACATTGGGTGCGACAGTCCCAATTGCGGAAAGGTGCGAGTCTGGATTTTTCGATATTTCCGAACGTCTCCTACTGCGAAGTGTGGATTCGGGAACGCGTATATTTGTCGTTCGAGACGCTGGTGCTCCAGGATGTCGTGCGGGGTGTGGTGCTTTGGTATTTTACTCGGGTCGTCGTCTCCATCGGTTCGCTAGTTCGGGAGCTAGTGCGCTCGCCCGTTCGTTTCCTGGGAACTCCCGAGTCTCCCGGCCACCATGTAATGCTGTAAGATGCGCGGAGCGTTTCGCCTAGTAGCTTGACGGTTATGCGCGGTGGACGTCCGTTTATGAACATCTGGCACGCCACTTGCGAGTCTCTCAGGACCGCTATCGAGTTCCCGCTCGCGTCTGCTTGTCTAATTGCTAAAGCTGTTGCAGTTGCTTCAGCTGTGCTCGTGCAGTGGGTGCGCACTGAGGCTGAGATTTTGATGTTCGAGTGTGTGGAGTAGTTTACTGCCGTTAGAACGTGAACACGGTCGGACTTCGTGACGTCCGTGTAAATGACGTCATGGTGCCCGTCGAACTTTTTAGTGAGTTGTCTCGCTCTAGCCGCGCCTCTTGCATCATGGTAGAGAGGACTCATGTTTCTCGGAATTGGGGAAACTGTCAGCTGTTCTCGTGAAGTCTCGGGGCAGAAACGCAGGGACGGATTAAGAAAAATGGGCGCCCTGGGCTAATGCGCATGCAGGCCTCCTTTCCCTATACTGACCCCCCCCCCCCCCCTTGTCGCCTGCTACGCTACTGGAAATGTTTCATTTTAATTCCACCAAATTAAAAAGAACGAAGTGCGATCAATGGGATTATTATTATTGCTAAGAGCAGAACAACAAAGATTTGCATATATTGAATTACACTGCTCAGCGTTTCATTGGCAACATGGAGGCTGGAAGGCGACACAACGAACTAATTGGAACTATTTATGTTCCAATACCCTCGCCTTTCCTCAATTACCCTGAATTTACCCTCCCATTAAAAAAATACTATTCACGTATAGCGCAAACAGCTAGCACTCTTTTAAAATGGCATCTTTCGCGTCTTCGCTTTGGCGAAATCAGATATAGTCTGTTCGAAGGATAGATCGTGGAGGAGGTCACTTTCAATGGAGATGATAGCAAGAGAATTCACCTTGTCGTCAAGGAGGCTCGAACGAAGGCGATTTTTTATCAGCGACAACTTGGAAAACGATCGTTCGATCTCACAGTTTGCCACGGGTATGCTTACGTACATTCGCAAAGCAATAGAAAGGTTCGCAAACACATCAATGAGCTTTCTTTCGTGCAGAAACTTTATTATTCCCAGGGGACTCGTGTCCTGGCACACAGAGTTCTGCAGAAAGTTCGCAAACTGAACGATTTCAGCGGGAAATGCTGGCTCCAAATTATTTTTGTAGGTTTTCACCAACTTCTCAGCTTGTTGTGCCAGAGAGGCCTCGCTCCCAACTTCTGTCAGCAATTTTAAGAATCCGAACCTTTCGCAGAGTTCAGTGTAGGCAGCCTTTCGCACTCGCAGAGCAGAGACTAGACTGTCAAGTACAACATTGTAGGTCTCTACGATAAGCTTTTTCTACCTTGTATCGCACTATCGCTTTTTCCGTCCGGGTGCTTACTCAAAACGATGCGTTTGCCCTCATCCTGATAACACTGATTGGTACTTAGCGTGCGTGCTCTCTCTTCGAAGGTATCAAAGAGAGGTCGCAAGAATTAACAAAGCCTTCTGGAGAGCTCAGCAGGTCTACAGCAGTTGAAATGTCTAGGCCTGGTTTCTGAAGTGCTATGCTCGTTTTGTCAAAGCGCTCCAAGATTTCACTCCAGAAAATCGCCATGAATGCAGTCTCTAGTTTTGTTATTTTCTTGAAGAGAGAGTGCGCTTCGTTCCTAGTGTCACCGTTTTCTTCCTCATTCTTTGATATAGCTTCAAGGCAACACAAGACTGCATTGAAATTTTTCAGAATGGTCTTACATGATTCAGCGTGTCTTGACCACTTGGTCTCAGAGAGACTTTTCAAAACAAGCTGCTGGCCAGTTCCGCCCATGCTGTCCAAAAGATACCTCCATCGCTTAGGTGAGGAAGCAAAGAACACATACAGTCTCTGAATTACAGTGAAAAATTTGACTGCCTCAAGGCAACTGTCAACGCTACACGCGCCAACTAAGTTCAGTCAATGATCAGCACACGGCACGTAGACTGCAATTTCGTTCAGGTGTTTGATTTGAGCTTGCAGTCCTTTGTATTTTCCTGACATATTACTCGCATTATCATAAGCTAGGCCCCTACAATCATCAGTTGAGATGCCATTGGTCGTCAAGAGGGACATCACGGTATCGAAAAGATACAAGCCGGTATGCGATTCAATTGGAACAATTCCAAGAAACCGTTCGTACACTTACCCATTTAAATAGTGTCGTAAAACAACTGACAGCTGATCAACGTGAGTAAGGTCTGGAGTCGAATTAACAATTAAAGAGGAGTATTTTGCACGTTTCACTTCCTCAATGAGACGTTCATTGACAGCCTTTGCCATATGCTCGATAAATTCATCACAAATGATTTTTGACAGATACGATGGGTGACCTTTTCCTTTGTTCCCGTAGCGTTTGATGTGCTCCTCTAGAAAGGGATCAAATTAGCAATGGCCTCAAGCACTTCCATATAATTGCCATTTCTCGGTGAACCAAAAATCTCATCACTGCCCCTAAACGCTAGGTTGCGCTCAGCTAGAAGCTTAACTAGAACGACTACGCGCTTCAACACCTCTGTCCAGTAAGCGGTCTCAGTGACAAGATGCTTAACCAGCTCCTTGTCAATTGTGCTGCTCGAGATATAGCGGGCGAGCCATGCTGCCACGTAGTTCCGGTGATCGACGCTATTTTCATGTGCGCAAACCTTTTCTTCTGCTCTTTTTCAATCAGAAAAGCCGTGCGTGGTGAAAGTACTGGGGTTGCTTGAAATCGAAAATAGTTTGCACATGAAACAGTAAATGGAACCTTTGGACTCCGAGTACATTAACCAGTGTCGCTCGTACGCCTCCCCATTTACAGCCTTTCGCACGAAAAGATGAGGTGACATATAGCGTTTCTGAGTTTTGTATTGCCTTTCGGAAGACGGAAAATTTTCTGCCCGATTTTGAAAATACAATGGCCTTTTCTCAAGGCACACACTCCGAAAGCTGTCAGTAATAACGTCCGGCCACTTAGCAGGGTCACTTCGGAGAATCTGGCAACGTACCTCTTGCTGCGGGGGTGTCTGTACTTCTCTGTTGCCGCAACGAGAAGCCGTCTCATTCATCCTCTCGAGGCACACTTTGTGGGTGGGAACATGATTATTTGAAGCCAAACTAGCAGGAAACAAGTGAGTCGGTTGTCGGAGTGTTGTTTCCTGGCGCTCGTCAGTAGGAGGCTCATCGGGATGGTTTGGCACCTGTTGATCAGCAGTAGTAGAAATCGGGCGTGGAGGACCGGACACCTGGAGCTCTGTGGCAAGGGCCCGGCCGAGTAGCATACACGTTGCTGACTCAGGAACAGGACAGGGCTCGGTTAGCGTCGGTTGCTCAGAAATATGGACGACCGAGGTTGGCACCGTTTTCACAGGATCCAGACAACCAAGATGAGTCAAACCTTGCTTCTTGCCAGGAAACCGTGGTGATGGAGTTGGCAAGTCCTCCACAGAAGCACAGTCGGTACTATTGGAAGTTTGACACGGACTCTGGGTAGAGCGATCATACTGCTCCGTGGAAGCTGCATTCAGTAGGTACTTTATCATCTTTGGTAGCTTCTTTTCGCGCTACTCTCTTTCTAACTTCGCCTTTCGTTAGGCGCACCACTTTGATGCTTCCGACCGAGCATTTTCGCATGAATGGATGCTAATTGTTCACCGGGCACTTTGTCAATCCGACGCGACCGCAGGTGTCCAACGGTGGCCACCCCGATGACTAGCGCACGCTGCCTGCATGGTCCGTGGCTGGCCGAGAGTGGTGCGTCCCCCGGGAGCTCCTCAGCGGGCGGGCTTATGCAAGCTTAACTGGCGCCTCGGAGCTGAATCGCAGCCCGCGATCAACTTCCTTTTATAGACGCACGCCGCGTCTGTCTGTTACTAGCGCCAAAGCAGGCGTTCACATAAACATAGAGTTCCTTGTACAAATTCCCTCCTTCTCCGTACAAACTCACTCCTTCTCCCGTTCCGGTCTCGTCTTCCTATTGGCTAGGAGCAATCGTCTGTTCTGGGAGGTTCTCGATTTTTCTTTCGCCCCGTCGACGCCGAGCGCGAGAACGAAGGGGAGAAGGCAACTCCTAACGCGGGCGAAGTTACGCGCCCTCCGTCGCCTCTGAGTCATCATTTTCTACTTCGAAGTTCGGCTGCCAGTGTGACCTACTTTTTCCGTCGAGCGCGCGGGAGGGTGCGCAGCCACTAGGCAGGAATGGGCCCTGGAGACAGGCCTTTGTATCCAGCTCTCCACCTTCCCGTTCACTCTTCCACAACCATAGCCCGAACAGTGAACATTGCATGCCCCTCGGCACGCGGACAAAAGCACGTGTGACGTCTTCTTTCCTTTCCTGCCTAGACTCTGCCATCAGACTAATCATCATCTGCTATCGGACTCATCCTCCACTGCCGAAATTACCATCACGGTAAATAAAAGTCGAATGGGAGGCACTGTTGGGTACTGCAGCACATCCTTTCTATGAGAAGGACAGCGGCGGAACTATTTGAGATGTGGAGGGTGGCGTAGTGGTGACGAGGGGCAAGGAAGATTTAGGTCCTCATCCCACATTGCATGTTTTAGGTGCTTCCCCCTTGCCCCTCCTCTCCAGACAGCACTGGACAGACGGACTGACAGCAAACCACGAAAACTCTTCCAAGCAAACGCACCTCCCTTCGTAAGAAAGAGGGCCTCGCCGGGGAGGCGGAGAATTACTGTTTTTGCATGTCGACAAGCTCTCCCCAAATGATCAGGCTAAACGCATGCTGTTATATTAGGCACGTCCACCCGCGTTCTTGCCCTCCTCCACCCTCGGACGCACTCGCCGGCCTGCCGCTTATGTGACGGCTCCCGCGCCGATTACGCTCACGTTTTATTCTCCTGCTCGGCACACTTGCCCCCTGCCTCTTGGCACCTAACCAGTCCGCAGCAGTGGGAGGCTGCTTTGTCCAGCACCGAGCCGGATCTCCAACTTCGGCTGGTGAATTGGGCGGAGCACCTTGCGACTAGGCATAGCCTGGACGCCACAACCGGCAGCCTGAAGGCTGCCCACAACGCTGCTTTTTTTAATTTTCCTTACTTTTGGCCTTCTAATCAATAAAAGTTTTTTACCACCACCACCACCACCACCACCACCACCACCACCACCACCACCCGCGTTCCGCCTATATTTACCCTGAGCTGCTTAAGGGCGTTTTTCAAGTAATCGAAATAACAACTGGTGCATTTTGCCGCGCAAGTCTGACGGCGTTTATCTCAAAACTTGGTGCTTGTTTCAAAATGTGCTCCAAGCACCCTGATCAATCCAAAAAGGCGATGAACGGGCCCAGTTGGCGGTTGGTCATCGGTTGGCCACCGGCTGAAATTCGCAAATTGCAATATGCGTCGTATAAAGTCATGACACTTTAAATGTTAATTAGCAATATTTTGCTAATTACTCAACTATGGATTTCGATTTCTCGAGCCAGTACTGTCCGCCCCTTCTAGTAATCCAGATCAAAAAGTAGAATGGCATTACCTGCCCCAGTAATAATACAAA
This sequence comes from Dermacentor andersoni, assembly GCF_023375885.2. NCBI lineage: Eukaryota > Metazoa > Arthropoda > Arachnida > Ixodida > Ixodidae > Dermacentor > Dermacentor andersoni. The sequence goes on from NC_092814.1 coordinate 240,937,518, forward strand.
CAATATAAATTAAGCACCTGGTAAATGTACCTTGTTCTCTCGTGGCCTGAGACAGCAACACTGATGAACGATAGTAATGTTTCAGCAGTCATCCTATAGCTTTATAAGTTTTCTCGGTGGTGAAAAAAAAATCTCGTTTTTCACAAAGTGAATAGGTACACCTATGCCTTCGGAAACAGGTTGCTCGTCTGCGATAAGAATATATTCGGCGTCTGTCCGCAGGTGCGAAGAATGTAGGTAAATATTGCGCGAGAAGTTATTAAAACGAAGCTTTGTATGAGTCTTCCCCCACTTTACGTGGTCAGCTGTCTGGCCTAGGCTGATCCTGGAGACAGTGTAGTTAAAAGTGGTAACTTGGTGGTCCGTTGAATATTCATTCATTCATTCATTCATTCATTCATTCATTCATTCATTCATTCATTCATTCATGCATTCATTTAAGTTACCCCAAAGGCTTTCTGGTTGAGAGTATATCATAGGGGGGACAAATGCAAATAAAATTATTAGCACTGTAAATAAGGGTTGGAGTGCATACGCAGACATTGTCAGATCCTGACTGAAAGCTTCCCACTATCATTGAAAAGAAAGCTATAAAATCAATGCATTCTACCGGTGCTAACATATTGGGCAGAAACTTGGAGACTGACAAAGAAGCTCGAAAACAATTTAAGGACCGCACAAAGAGCGATGGAACGAAGAATGTTAATCATAAGGTTAAGAGACAGGAAGAGAGCGGTGTGGATTAGAGAGCAAATAGAGATAGCCGATATTCTAATTGACATTAAGAGAAAGAATTGGAGCTGGGCAGGCCATGTTGTGCGTAGGTTAGATAACTGGTGGGCCATTAGGGTTACAGAATGGGTGCCAAGAGAAGGGAAGCGCAGTCGAGGACGGCAGAAGACTAGGTGGGGTGATGAAATTAAGAAATTCGCAGGCGCTTGCTGGAATAGGTTGGCGCAGGACAGGGATAATTGGAGATCGCGGGGAGATGCCTTCGTCCCCTGCAGTGGACATAAAATAGGCTGATTATGATGGTTAATATAGGTATGAACTTATATAGATAGGTTGGTTAGAACGCTTTAACGCGAAAGCATTATATGCCCTATTGCGCGAACATCCGTGGGCGTAGTCGGCGTGACCGAAAGATATATGGTACCAAAAATGGCCGACGGCGCAAGGAGTAAAAACACGTCATTAACGATTAACGTCAAACGCGATTAACACGATTAAACACGATTAACGTCAAATTTCTCAGGGACGTTCCTGTAAACAAATTAGATTAATGCCCTTGAAAAGAAAATTCGGTAAATTTTGTTCTGGGTGGAATCGAAGCCGGAATTCCGGGGTGCGAGGCCAGCACGCTTCCCCGGCGCGACGACAGCTCCACGGTTCTGGGTGACTAAACATGTGACCTATATAGATAGTGCGTGCGTCGTTGAGCACGTGACGGCGCAGCCAATGGGAAGGAGGTGGCGATACGTCATGAGTATATAAAATGAGTGCATAAAATAAAAAAGCATTAATGTCCAATTGAACGCCGCTGAGCGTTCCCTCGAGTTACGAATTCCTCGCGAGCAAGCAAGCGCGCCGAGACGCCTTGGCGCGTTTGGATTTGCCCTATGCTGAGGCGCCGTTAGAACGCAGGCTAGAGCTCGCGCGGAGAAAGAACGCGCGGGAATAAAAAGCATTTCACCAAATGGACTGTAATGCTTTCCCACACGTAAGCTGTCCTAAGTGTCTCTGCCGAATTTTAAAAGTAAATTCCAGTTTTCTTCTATAGTGCGTGCATTAAATGTCCAGCAAGTAAATGATCAGCAAAACGAGGAAGTTCGGAGTTAATTGCTGCAAAGTTCGCCCTGCTGTAGCATCGTGATTGTTTAGAAATACTTTGACGCTTTTTTAGTGGGTTACTTGTGGTACCGGTATATAATATAATGATCGGATAGACTAGGAAGGTGGGCTGTGTTTTAAATAATACCAGGATCACTTGTTAATACCAAATTAAGTTCATTTGCAAATGTTGATGAGCATCGTGTGGGCTGGGTAATAAGTCGGGAAAGGGATTAGTCTAGACATGCTTGAAGTGCTTGAAACAGTATTGCGTGTGCCATCACATTTATGGAAAGTTCAGGCCTCCGAAAATCACGAACACTCAGTTGGGAAGGTGAATTGTCACAACACTTAGTAACCGGCTAAATTCACTCTCAAAACCAGGATGCATATCGGGAGGGCGGTAAACTGCGCACGTAATTATATGAACAGTGCCGCACATGAGCGATACCCACAGACATTCTGAGAAGGAATCAATACGAATAGGTAAAGCAACAAATTCCTCTTTTGTGGCCATAAGGACGCCTCCTCCTCTTCTGCGTATCATATGGCCACGAAAAAAAAAATTAATCTCAGATCAACAAGCTAAAATAGTACTATCCGATACTGTTTCGTTCAACGACGTTTCAGTCACCACGGTGGATGCAGAGCTTGAATCGACAAGAGATGAAAGAGCAATGGATTCAGGCAGAACGCTTCTAATACTGGCGTATAAAAACGGAGCTGCAAACATAACACAACCTTTATCGGGACAGCGCGGCGGCGTTGAGGCTGTGCACAAGACTAAAGAAGCCAAGGGCCAATTTCATTGAGATGTATACGATTAGGAATAGGGGACGATTGGCATTTGGATCCCACGCATAGCCCTGGCCATTCACAAACATCTTGTTAAAAACAAGAGGCGCGCTCGGTCCCTGTCCTTCTTTGTTGTCTTACAGAGCTGCCAGAGCCTACGCCAATATCGCGTACGGCTTCCGAATAGTCACGTCCAATACTTGTATTTTAGCGGCACGACCATCGAGTGACACTCTTGTTTCTTGCGCAGCACTTCCGGTTCACCTCCTGAGACGACCGGGGACGAAATTCAAAATAAAACAGAAAAAAAATAGAAAAGAATAGTACAGTACAAGATTCACGGGTTTCAAGTCAACGAAACCTTTATAACACAAGATCAACCTTTAGTTTCTTTTACAATTATAGGTTGATGTTGTGGTTTAAAAGTTTCTTTCAATTTCATATTGATGATGCAGTTCACATGGCAAGACTACGAGTAAGTACAAGCGTTCGCCAGACCAGACAAAAAGAGCTATGGTTCGTACCCGCCCCTAGAACTTCCTATGACGAAAAATCTGTCTTACAAACTACCTTCGCTGCTAAACATATTAAAGTGGGAAGAGTTTGGTCCTTCCTGTAACCAAAGCTGTCTTATAAAACCTTTTTGCCAGCTTTTTCTTGTGAAGGACTAGTATATGCTTTCCATTTTTCCCTGTTCTTGTTGACCGCTGCTCTCCATGTTGTTTAATTATACTGCTATTGTGCATGTGTGATCGTTTGCCGTGTTGTTACTTTCATTCAGTATTACTTGCCATTCTATAGTGCTTGTCCACTTGGCACTTATGTATGACTGGCCGTCATCTTGCTGTTCTGCCAGCTTGTAAGGGGTCAGGACTTCGTCAAGCTGTTCGAACATTTAGTCCCGTACTCCGCCTTTTCAAAGGAAATAAATATGATTGATTGATTGATAATATGATATTAAAGCATAAGTTCAGTTACAATTTGAGTTACTGCAGTGTCTGGAATAACTAGAATTAGAAATTATTGATTGCCACACACCAAAGCACAGAATTGTAGATTTTAGAGACCCGCCACGTGGGGGTGCGGCTGGACTTCGGCGAAATTCCTGGAAACCCGGAAGTAGAAGGCTCCAGTAAGGACGTCACTAATAACGTCACACACAAGCACGTGGCATCATATTTAAGCGGCTAATTAATGGAAAACAGTTGCCTTACATAGACTGAACACCTGCCTAGCAGAGCGGATGCGACGTCGCTCCCTCCGCTCTCGCTTCTCCTCTCCCGGCGCGCACCTGTTCGCTCGCTCACTCGCAACAGCTGCGCGCGCGCGCTCGTTACATGCTCTGACGTCAGCACCGGAGAAGGCGCGTAAAAAAGTGCGCTTCGTTCGCCGCACGCTAGGGGGCTACGACCCTCGCTCCTCGCACGCATGTCGTGCCATTGGAAAGATGTTCGCTCTATTAACCGTAAGAACACCAACGTCGAGGTGCGAGTGCCACTGAGATACTTAGGTCGATGATTAGGGTCGCCTACCATTTTTTTTCTATTTGTAGCTGCGGGACAAATTAGACTCGACTTCTTTTATTGCGATGGCAATGATATGGACACTCCAGGCGCATTTTTGCTGTCGGCATCGCAGTCGCCGTGATGTTCCGTATGAAGTCCAAGGGAGATAACAAGGTCGACGCGCGCCGTACGCTGTACGTGCGAGTGAAATGCGAGGGGAGCCGACGATCGCGGCTCAATCTCGCGCGCGCAAGGGAGAGAAGCGGGAAGGAAGCGCGCCGTATTCCGTCGCACGCTAGGTTTCGGGGGAGGGGAGGGAGGGGGGCGGCGTTCTCAGCGTATTCCGCGGCTGCTCGCACCATATCTTGAAAGCGATCTGCGTTGAGATCATAGCCATAGTCTTTAGGCGCTTCGACGACTCATACCTTTTTGCGTGCTGCGCTGTCGCCGCTCAGTTTGCGTATAAACGATGGACACGATGAAGGTCGCTTCGCTCGCTGCTGCTGCCGCGCTTCCTCCCGCCAGCGTATTGACAGCGAGTGTTCGCGCTCATCGAGTGTGATGTGTTCATGCTTGCCTGTGCGCGCTGACACCGTGCTTGTTAATTTAGTTAGTAAGCGAATGTTTGCAAGTTTATACGACCGATAAAACTACTATCCTTACTTTGTATAGTTGTCTATTACTTTGCTATCGCAATCCAAGCTTCGCCTTTTGGGCGAAACTGCGACTTTTTTTCAGTATAAAATTTTACTATAATAGGCCGCTTCTTACCAGTAGCAAAACCGTCTAGCCGATTTGCTCTGGCGATGGTAGTAACACCCATGTCAAGTTGATTTTTGCGAAATTCAGTAACGATACGTTCTGAAGATTTCCAGTTTTCGGATTGGTCATTTTATGTTATGCCATAAAACAACATGTTCGACTTTCGTTGTCGATTTTCCAAATAGTCCAGCTTGTCCTGCATTACAGACATGTTTTCGGGGTGAGCTGTACCCCCCGGCGTATTGAGTGAATGAATTTTTTTCTCAACGGGTAAACTCGACTCAGGATTTCGATGTGGTCTACATCTTTGTGTATTGACGGAAAGTGCGTAGTTAGCGACGAAACTTTAGCTTGAATTTCAAGAATTCGTTGCCTCAAAGATTCTCCTAGTTTCGAAATGGCATCGTCATAATTAAAACAGGATTATCTCGCTGACGGGACCTCAACCTTAGCTTCGAGGTGTGCTGCTCGTTTAGTCAAAGACTGCAGGCCATTTCGCGCTTCAATACAAGGATGAAGCGCCTTATTCACGGCATCCAAAAGGCTACCGTTGCTAGCTTCAATTCCTTGAATTCCAGCGAACACAAATTCGTTTTTCCTCCTTGTAACGTGCCAAGGGAGCGACGCTTACAGCAGCATGGTGAGTGCAGGAAAGAACAATGGTTTATTGAGAGCGTGGCTTATAAAGACGTGAATGCAGCGCGCTGTACATACTGCGCATCACCGATGCGCATTCTCGCTGATATAATCAGTACACGTGTCCGATACACTCCTGAGGTTTGGTTATGGAACCTGGATTGGCCTCTGTATCCTAGCCCTTTGGTCATCATGTCATAAGTACGCCCACCGCACTAACAATCACCCCGCGCGCCTAGAAACTTCATCGCAGACGTGACGAGATTACAAATTCATCTTAGCTTCACGAACATATACGGTAAAACTCTACTATTGAACACGTCTGCACTTACACGTGCCATTCGTCTCTGGAACAACCTCCCCGATAACATAGTGGCGGATTGATAACATAGTGACTCACGTAACCCTTGTTAATCCGTGCTATCATACTCACTGTTTGGTTTTCTTTCACTTTTCTCGCCTTGCAGTGTAGTACATTTGTTTATTAACTTGTTTTTTATTGTTCTAATACACGGTTGCATGTCATTAATATGTTTCTGCAATTTTTAGGCTGTGCAGCTGGCTGGTGTTGCTTTTTCGACTTTGATATTGTCGCGAGTTAGCCACATTTATTGTGTGTACTTTGTTCCTGCCCCCCTTACTCAACAACCCATATATGTGTATATATATATATATATATATATATATATATATATATATATATATATATATATATATATATATAGTCAAACATTGATATAACGAACCTTGATTTAACGAAATTCGCGATGTAGTGAACTATTTTCATTTCCCGATCTTCACTGCATTGAAATCCGTGCATTTATTTTTCGCGATTTAACGAAGTTTTCGGCCATTCCGATCATGTGCTTGGACTGGAGCCTGTATAGCTAGTCAATCTGGCAAAAAAAGTATGTCGGCCGAGGCAAAAGTTATTTCAAGCGTCCTTCTGCATGAAAAGCCTGAGCGGCAAGACAGCTGTCGCAGCGCTCGCGCCGGGATGCAATAGGCAGATAACATCGCTGCGCCATTTGTCGCCTTGGTAAACAATTCGGAGAAACACGAGAGCTGACGATTCCTTCTGCGCAAAAGGGATCGGGAGGGAGTGAACGTGCGGTAACGTGACCAAGCGCTGGGGGAGGTGGGGCTAGTGCCATTAGAAGCGTTCGAAAACGTTATCTGTTTGTTTTAATGGAGCCTTGGGTCAACTAGATCATTCAAATAGTTTATATTTAAAACTTAATGTGTCCTGACAAGCTATAGTTGGCAATTCATGACTCAGTCAGAGGAGCGCACTTGAAGAAACATGGACACAATAAAAGAGGACATCCAAGAATTCTGCGCTTCATTTCTTTGTGCCCGTGTTTTTCCATGTGCGTTGCTTATATATAAGATACATTTTAGGGGGAATGTGGGGAGTATTAGTGGTAATAAACAGAAAAAAATTCTGAAGAGTTGGTTCATTAATGAATAAATGGAAATTGATAAATCATGTTTCTCTTTTATTTTGCTGTGTAGATGCGTCATTAAAACGCTCACAAAGCAAAGGTGGAAGCAATTCTATATTCGCACAGTGTGGGAGCCATGTTACGGGTGACGTGTGCCGAACGCTTTAAAAGCAAATTTTGCGAACCGCACAGGAAGTTTGCCAAATGTACTGAAAGGACTCAACATGCCACAAAGGGGACATTCTGGGGTATAGGGGGCATGGTATGCGTGATGAATGGGGAAATTTTAAAAGAGCACAAGGTAATTACGGTCTTTGCGAAAGTTTTCTTAAGCAAGTGCTCGAAACCGTTATATGGCCATTTTCAGCAATGTTTACCAGTGTCGCAACAGAATTCTACGTCACACCGAGTTTACATTCGGTGAAAACAGAGGGCCAGTTAACTGTACTGTGTAGCGAAACTTCAGCGTCCTGGCTTGAGTACAAGTTTTGCAAATAAATTATTTAACTTTTCTTATTCTCTTTTTTGGTCTCTTATACGACGTTCGTAGTCGGCTTCCCCGATGTCTTCGGGGAATTAATCGAGCTATTTTGTTTACAACCTGTGAAGATAAAGAAAATATTGTGGTAATGTGCAGGCGAAGTACAGAGTTGAAAACATGCCAAGCGCATCTGCAAGGTTCTGCGGAGCTCTTCATTCCTTCATCAAGTACCCAAATGCGTTATACGGCTGTTATCCGCTGTGTTTCCTAATGTCCCAAAGGACTCTACGTCACAACGTGTTTACCCTTTGGTGAAAATTGGGGGCGTGTTATGTGCAATGTAAGGTAATACGTTAACGTTTCTAAATAAGGAGCTTTGCAAACAATTACAGAACCGCCATTTTCTATTTCCATGTGTTATATAATACACCTGTGGTGTACCTGATGAATAATCGAGTTACTTTGTTCATATTCCGTGGATATAGAAGGAATGTTATGGGTGATGTGTAAGCAAAGTTCAAAGTGTGTCGTTCAATTACAGCGTAGAATTTAGCACGTCATCCTGGGAGAACTACAAGCCACCAATATCAAACTTGCTGGATGGGGAACATTATAGTGCTTTAATATGAACATTAAAAGCACGTGGTTCAAGAACAGCCTTCGCTGAAGATAAAAGTAAGCAGAGCTGGGTAATTTGGTGCAGCATCACGATGAGACACCTCTGTAAAGATAAACGAAAAAAGAAGAAACAAATAGCAGTTGAGTGCTCGAAAGCGTTATAGTATCCTGGCAACAGTGTGAACGCATGAGTCATATGCGGACAACGTTTTAAGGTGAATGGCTTTTCACAAGAAACTGAAATTTGTAATGCGACTTCTCGGGAAAAAGAAGGTCGCATAAGTCTGCTGTCTGTTATTTTTTTTTTTTTTACTTGTGGAAAATTAACCTGCAGATTTTAGGTATTCCTACGGTGGCAGTCGTTTTCAACGACGTGCTAAATAAACGTGAAATACACGTGTCTCAAGATTATTGCTTCTCTTCCGAGTAGAATGCGCTGACGGCTCAATAAGTAACTGTTTAATTATTTACATTTATTAGTAACGAGAACATCTCTATTTATGAACAGAGGTCTATGTGAGTTTATGGTCCCCACGGTGGACATTCCCGAACAATTCCACTCGTCAAGCATGTAATTAACTAAAACTTAGTAATTAATCTTGCAACAACATTCAGGAACATGTTGCAATTCAAAACTGAAGTTATTTAGTACGCATATTATACCCACTCGCTAGCAATCTCATGCCTTGCACCCATTTCGAGAAATGTGCCCTGAAAATATGCGGCGTATTGGATTGGTGTTCTATTTAACTAGGGTGGTTGCTTGGGCTAGTTGGTAATTGATTATAAAAAATGACGTATTTTATGAAATCTTGATCACACGAGATTTATTTATTTTTTATTTTATTTATTTAACAATGTCCTTACAGGCCTCGTATGAGGCATTGGGTAAGGGGGGCGTTACAATGAGATTAACAGAGTATATAGAACATATAAAAAACATAATAGACAAACATTATTAATTGACAGTGAAAAAATATATGCCTATCTTATACAAGTATTAAAAGCATTGTACAACATAACAAGGTCTGGAGTGTACATATTAGAAAAAACAAACGATACAGTTTCTTTAATAAACAATGAAAAATAATGTTGCCACTCCAGTACAAATACTAAACAATACTAAAGAATACAAGAATAATAAGCGAAATGAGCTCATAAACAAGAGAGCACATAACTGGAAAAAGAAGGAAAAAAGCATCGTGCACTTTATTGAAGTTACGCGGTGGAATATGAAATGATGAGCTGGCGGAATTTATCGGGATTAGGTTCGGAGACGATGAAATCAGGAAGAGCGTTCCACAATCGAATGGCACGAGGAAGCGCCGACCAGTTGAATGCATGTGTGTTCCCGTAGATGCGTGTGAAGCTGAGGTGATTATGTAATCTGCGAGATGTGAAAGGTGCGACTTCAAGCCGTAAAGAAGATTTTCTATCCCCATGAACGTACTTGTGAAATAATGATATGAGTGCAAAATCGCGTCGAGTACTTAGTGGCTGAAGTGAAATATCAAGTTTTATTTGTGAGATGCTTGAATTGTAAGTGTAGTTACGCGAGATAAACCTGGCGGCCCTATTTTGAATTGATTCTAATAAGCTGATTAGGTTGTTATGATGGGGTGACCAGATTGGGGAGGCAAATTCGAGCTGGGGGCGAACAAACGTCTGATAAGCTAGCTTACGGATGTTAGAGGGCGAATTACGTAGATTTCGGCGTAAGTACCCCTGCGATTTTGAAGCATTAGCACATATAGTAGTAATGTGATGGGCCCAGGAAAGGCTTGGTGCGAGATTAATGCCTAAGTATTTGTAGGAAGTAGCTACAGAAATTGGCTTATTATTTACGTTATATTGGAAGGAAGAGATTGAGTGTTTACGGGTGAAAGACATTACTTTGCATTTAGACGAATTAAGATTTATTAACCAAGTGTTACACCAATCGAATATGAGATGAAGGTCGTTTTGAAGAATGAGGTGGTCATCGGGGCTGGTTATAGGGCGGTAAATAATGCAGTCATCTGCGAATATTCGCACTCGGGATGTTAAGTTATTAGGAAGATCGTTAATGTATATTAAGAATAGTAGCGGCCCAAGAACGCTACCTTGTGGCACGCCGGAAGTGACATAGGAAAGGGGCGAAGAAAGGTTGTTAACGATAGTAAATTGTCGGCGATTAGAAAGAAAGTTCCGGAGCCAAGTTAGTGTGCGTGA